>NC_092036.1:94637220-94937220 GCF_003086295.3 Arachis hypogaea
TGGCATCTCACTTCATCCTTTGAAGTTTAGAATGATTGGCATCTCTAGGAACTCAGAGTTCAGATAGTGTTGATTGATTCTCCTAGTTAAGTTTGTTGATTCTTGAACACAGCTACTTTTATGAGTCTTGGTCGTGGCTCTAAGCACTTTGTTTTCCAGTATTACCACCGGATACATAAATGCCACAGACACATGACTGGGTGAACCTTTTCAGATTGTGACTCAGCTTTGCTAGAGTCCCCAGTTAGAGGTGTCCAGAACTCTTAAGCACACTCTTTTTGCTTTGGATCACGACTTTAACCACTCAGTCTCAAGCTTTTCACTTGGACCTTCATGACACAAGCACATAGTTAGGGACAGCTTGATTTAGCCGCTTAGGCCTGGATTTTATTTCCTTGGGCCCTCCTATCCATTGATGCTCAAAGCCTTGGATCCTTTTTACCCTTACCTTTTGGTTTTAAGGGCTATTGGCTTTTTCTGCTTGCTTTTTCTTTTTCTTTCTATTTTTTTCGCCATTTTTTTTCGAGCTTTTGCTATTTCACTAGTTTTTCTTGCTTCAAGAATCAATTTTATGATTTTTCAGATCATCAATAACATTTCTCTTATTCATCATTCTTTCAAGAGCCAACAATTTTAACATTCATAAACAATAAGATCAAAAATATGCACTGTTCAAGCATTCATTCAGAAAGCAAAAAGTATTGTCACCACATCAATATAATTAAACTAAATTCAAGGATAAATTCGAAACTCATGTACTTCTTGTTCTTTTGAATAAAAATATTTTTCATTTAAGAGAGGTGAGGGATTCATGGAATTATTCATAGCTTTAAGACATAGTTACTACTACTAATGATCATGAAATAGAGACACAAAACATAGATAAACATATAACATAAAAACTGAAAAGCAGAAAAAATAAGAACAAGGAATGAATCCACCTTAATGGTGTCTTCTTCTTGAAGGACCAACAATGTCCTTAAGCTCCTCTATGTCCCTTCCTTGCCTTTGTTGCTCCTCCCTCATTGCTCTTTGATCTTCTCTAATTTCATGGAGAATGATGGAGTGCTCTTGATGTTCCACCCTTAATTGTTCCACATTGCAACTTAAATCTTCTAAGGAAGTGTTGAGTTGTTCCCAATAGTTGTTGGGAGGAAAGTGCCTCCCTTTAGGCATCTCAGGGATTTCTTGATGATGAGCTTCCTCATGCATCTCTTGAGATCTGTGGAGGGTCTCTCTTGTTTGCTCCATCCACTTCTTGGTGATGGGCTTATCCTCTTCAATGAGGATGTCTCCTTCTATGATAACTCCAGCTGAGTAACATAGATGGCAAATAAGATGAGGAAAAGCTAGCCTTGCCATGATGGAGGACTTTTCGGCTATTTTGTAGAGTTCAAAAGGGATGATTTCATGAACTTCTACTTCCTCTCCAATCATGATGCTATGAATCATGATGGCCCGATCCACAGTAACTTCAGATCGGTTGCTAGTGGGGATGATAGAGCGTTGGATGAACTCTAACCATCCTCTAGCTACAGGCTTGAGGTCCAGTCTTCTCAGTTGAACTGGCTTGCCTTTGGAGTCTCTTTTCCATTGAGCTCCTTCCACACATATGTCCATAAGGACTTGGTCCAACCTTTGATCAAAGTTGACCCTTCTAGTGTAGGGGCGTTCATCTCCTTGCATCATGGGCAAGTTGAATGCCAACCTCACATTTTTTGGACTAAAATCTAAGTATTTCCCCCGAACCATTGTAAGATAATTCTTTGGATTCGGGTTCATACTTTGATCATGGTTCCTAGTGATCCATGCATTGGCATAGAACTCTTGAACCATTAAGATTCTGACTTGTTGCATGGGGTTGGTTAGGACTTCCCAACCTCTTCTTCGGATCTCATGTCGGATCTCCGGATACTCATTTTTCTTGAGCTTGAAAGGGACCTCAGGGATCACCTTCTTCTTTGCCACAACATCATAGAAGTGGTCTTGATGGGCTTTGGAGATGAATCTTTCCATCTCCCATGACTCGGAGGTGGAAGCTTTTGTCTTCCCTTTTCCTTTTCTAGAGGATTCTCTGGCCTTAGGTGCCATTAATGGTAATGGAAAAACAAAAAGCTTATGCTTTTACCACACCAAACTTAAAATATTGCTTGCCCTCGAGCAAGAGAAGAAACAAGAGAAGAAGAAGAAGAAGAAAATATGGAGGAGAAGGGGAGAGGTGTGTTCGGCCAAGGTGTAGAAGAGGGGGTTGTGTTGTGTGAAAATGAAGTAGAATGGAGGGGTTTATATAGGGAGGGGAGGGAGGGTAGGTTCGGCCATTTAGGGTGGGTTTGGGGGGGAAAGAAATTTGAATTTTGAAGGTAGGTGGGGTTTATAGGGAAGAGTGGAAGGAAGTGAGTGGTGAAGGGGGTAATTGGGAAGAGAGATTGAGGTGAATGGTGAAGGGTTTTTGGGAAAGTATGTTATAGGATTATTAGGAGGTAAGGTGGGAATATGTTAGGTGTAGATCCTGTGGGGTCCACAGATCCTGAGGTGTCAAGGATATACATCCCTGCACCATTTAGGCATGTAAAATGCCTTTGCATACTATTCTGGCATTTAAACGCCGAAGTGATGCATGTTCTGGGCGTTCAACGCCCATGTGTAGCATGTTTCTAGCGTTGAACGCCAGTTCCATGCTTGTTACTGGCGTTCAGCGCCAGCTTTCCTCAGAGTGCATTCCTGGCGTTTGAACGCCAGGATGGTGCTTGTTTCTGGCGTTCAACGCCAGATCCATGCTCTGTTCTGGCGTTGAACGCCAGCCAGATGCTCCTTACTGGCGTTTAAACGCCAGTAAGACCTTCCTCCAGGGTGTGATTTTTCTTCTGCTGTTTTTGATTATATTTTTAATTTTTGTATTTTTTTCGTGACTCCACATGATCATGAACCTAATAAAACACAAAATAACAATAAAATAAAAATAAAATTAGATAAATAAAAATTGGATTGCCTCCCAACAAGCGCTCTTTTAATGTCACTAGCTTGACAGTGGGCTCTCATGGAGCCTTAGAGAAGTTCAGACCACGATGAAGTCCTCCCAACACCAAACTTAGAGTTTGACTGTGGGGGCTTTGTCTGACTCTGTATTGAGAGAAGCTTTTCATGCTTCCTCTCTATAGTTGCAGAGGAAGAGCCTTGTGCCTTAAACACAAGGTAGTCCCCATTCAATTGAAGGACTAATTCTCCTCTGTTAACATCAATCACAGCTTCTGCTGTGGCTAGGAAAGGTCTTCCAAGGATGATGCATTCATCTTTTTCCTTCCTAGTGTCTAAAATCAGATGAGTGGGACTTAGTAGCTTTTTGCTTCTGAATAGTTTTGGCATCTCACTATCCATTGAAACTCAGAGATGTTGGCATCCTTAGGAATTTATGATCCAGATGATATTATTAACTCTCTTAGTTAAGCTTATTTTGATTCTTGAACACAGCTTTCTGAGTCTTGGCCGTGACCCTAAGTACTCTATTTTCCAGTATTACCACCGAATACATTCATGTCACAGACACTTTAATTGGGTGAACCTTTTCAGATTGTGACTCAGCTTTGCTAGAGTCCCCAGATAGAGGTGTCCAGAGTTCTTAAGCACACTCTGTTTGCTTTGGACCACGACTTTAACCACTCAGTCTCAAGCTTTTCACTTAACACCTTCACGCCACAAGCACATGGTTAGGGATAGCTTGGTTTAGCCGCTTAGGCCAGGATTTTATTCCTTTAGGCCCTCCTATCTATTAATGCTCAAAGTCTTGGGTCATTTTACCCTTGCTTCTTTTTCTTACTTTTTGCTGCTTTTTCTTGCTTCAAAAATCAATTTTCAGATTTTTCATATTATCAATAATATTTTTCCTTTTTCCTTATTCTTTCAAGAGCCAAAATTCTAAAATTTTAACTTCAAATATGCACTGTTTATTTCATACATTCAAAAAACAAAAGCAAATGACACCACATCAAACTAATTAAACTAATCTTATTTTAAACTTGAAATTCATGCATCTCTCAATTCTTTTCTAAAAAAATTATTTAAGCAAGGTGAGAGATATATGGAATATTTTACAACTTTTAAGACATCAAATGCAAATGATCATGCAACTAGGATAAGAAAATAAATAAATACACAGACAGAAAACAAAAAATAATAAAGGGAAGGAAAAAAGAGAACGAGTCCACCTTTAATGGTGGCGTCTGGTTCTCCTCCTTGAGGATCCAATATGATGCCTGATCTCTTCTATGTCATCACTTCGCCTTTGTTGCTCTTCCCTCATAGCCCTTTAGTCTTCCCTTATGGCTCTTTGATCTTCTCTGATTTCATTAAGAGTGGTAACATGTCCTTGATGCTCCATCCTCAATTGCTTCATGTTAGTGCTCAATTTTCCAAGAGAAGTTTTCCATTGATCCCAATAGCTTTGAGGAGGAAAATACATCCCTTGAGGCATCTCAGGGATTTTATGATGAAGCGGATGCACAAGCTCTTATGCATGCTCTCTGGTTTGCTCCATCCGCTTCTTAGTAATGGACTTATCCTCCCCAATAGAGACATCTCCATTTATGACAATTCCAGCTGAATTGAATAGGTGATAGATAAAGTGTGGGAATGCCAATCTGACATTGGTGTGAGGCTTCTCAGCTACCTTATATAGTTCTTTAGGAATCACCTCATGAACTTTCACCTCAGTTCCAATCATGATGCAATGAATCATGATGGCTCTATCAATAGTCACTTCTGACCGATTTCTAGTAGGGATGATAGATCTTTGGATGAATTCCAACCATCCTCTAGCTATGGGCTTTAGGTCAACCCTTCTTAACTGAATGGGCTTGCCTTGGGAATCTTTTTTTTATTGTGCACCTTCTACACAGATGTCTGAGAGTACTTGATCTAATCTCTGATCATGGTTGACTCTCCTAGTGTAAGGATGAGGATCTCTTTTCAACAAAGGCAAGTTGAACGCCAACCTCACACTTTCCAGGCTGAAATCTAAGATTCTTCCTTGGACCATTGTGATCCAATTCCTTGGATTCGGGTTCACACTAGTGTCATGGTTTTTGGTAACCCATGCATTAGCATAGAACTCTTGCACCATGAGAATCCCAACCTCTTGGATGGGGTTGGTTAGGACTTCCCAACCTCTTCTCCAGATCTCTCTTCGGATTTCTGGATACTCATTCTTCTTGAGCATGAAAGGGACCTCAGGGATCACTTTCTTCTCAGCCACTACTTCATAGAAGTGGTCTTGGTGAGCTTTGGTGATGAATCTCTCCATCTCCCAAGATTCAAAGGGATTGGCTACTGCCTTTCCTTTCCTCTTCTTAGAGGAGTCTCCAACCTTGGGTGCCATGAATGGTAATAGAAAGAAAAAACTATGCTTTTCTAACACCAAACTTAAAACTTTTCTCGTCCTTGAGCAAAAATAGAAGAATGGAGAAGAAGAAGAAGAAGAAGAAGAAGAATATATATATATATATATATATATATATATATATATATATATGGCTTGGCCTTGTGGGGTGGCGAAGGTATGAGAGGTGTGTGTATGAAGGGTTATGGAGAGGGGTATTTGTTCATACCCTAGGTCGAGCTGTCCGACCCAGGATGTTCTACAGACAAAGCGACCGACCTCTTCAGGTCAGGATGACCCGACCTCTTCTCAAAGAGTTCGGCCAAGCCACAGGAAAGCCCAACAAAGGGCCCAAATAGAGGAATACGTCCCAAATCCAAGGGCGGCCCAAAGCCCGTAGAGGTAAAGGCGGTTCCCTTAAAGATAAGATGACCTTGCTCGAAGATAAAGATAAGATAAGATAACTAACTTATCTTATCTAAGAAGGTCACTCTACGCCATTATAAATACACTAAAGCACCCAGGTATAAATCATACTCTGATTCTACTCAATACCTGCTTAATACCCTTGCTAACTTAAGCATCGGAGTCCCTTGCAGGTACCCCCCACCCTCTGGGGACGAAGGATCAGCACCACCACCAAGTCCATCAAGTCAAACACAACAGCTCCGGCCAGTATAGAAGATCTCATCCGAGATCGACCTACAGTTTCAGGTAACCCTCGGAACATTGGCGCCGTTGCCAGGGAACCTGGAAGTCATCCCATTACCATGGCGGATGACCATGACAGCGATCACGCCTCAGATCTAGAAGAAAGAACGCCGCACAAAAATGTGGGCACAACACCAAAAGATACTCCCCAAATCAACGATAAGAACTCCCCAAACGAGGGAGCCCTGGAAGCATTCCAAGATCGGTTAAAACAACTTGAGGAAGACGCCCTACGTCCACGAGAGGCCGAGAAGGATCTGCAAAGAGAAGTAAGGCGACGCTGGGAACTGGAAACCAAACTCCTAAAACTTGAAGCTGATGTCAAGACGAAAGCCAGCCGATCCACTCCCGAAGACAACGCACGAAAGGAGCAAGACCCATTCACCAAAGAAATCATGAAGACAAAAATCCCGAAGGACTTTAAACTCCCAGACATGACCTTATACGACGGCACTACAGATCCCAGCCATCATCTCAGCAACTTCAGAAGCAGAATGTACCTCACCGATGCCTCAGATGCAGTTCGTTGCAAAGCCTTTCCAACCACTTTAACAAAAACAGCAATTACATGGTTCGACAATCTCCCTCCTAGGTCCATCTCAAGTTTCGATGACATGGCCAAGAAATTTCTGGCCAGATTCTCCATCTAGAAGGACAAAGCTAAACACACCCCGAGCTTACTAGGAATCAGACAAGGAGAGCGGGAAACCCTGCGTAACTACATGGAGAGATTCAACAAAACATGCATGGATATACAAAACCTTCCAACAGAAGCTGCCATCATGGGTCTCATTAATGGTCTGCGAGAAGGGCCTTTTAGTCAATCCATATCAAAGAAGTACCCCACATCTCTGAACGAGGTGCAGGAGCGAGCGGAAAAGTACATCAACATAGAGGAAAACTCCCGATTAGAAGAGGCCTCAAAAGCAGGGTTCACCCCTCGGGATAAAGACAAAGATTCCAGAAAAAAGGAAGATCGACATGGAGAGAAAATCAAAAAGTACCACAATTACACCCCTCTTCGGGTGTCTCTTGTGGATGTCTACAGAGAGGTTTGCAACACAGAAAAAATACCATCAGCTCGATGATGAGCGGATAATTTATACGCTTTTTGGCATTGTTTTCATATAGTTTTTAGTAAGTTTGAGCTACTTTTAGGGATGTTTTCATTAGTTTTTATGTTAAATTCACATTTCTGGACTTTACTATGAGTTTGTGTGTTTTTCTGTGATTTCAGGTAAATTCTGACTGAAATTGAGGGATTTGAGCTAAACTCTGAAGAAGGCTGACAAAAGGACTGCTGATGCTGTTGGAATCTGACCTCCCTACACTCGAAATGGATTTTCTGGAGCTACAGAACTCCAATTGGCGCGCTCTCAACGGCGTTGGAAAGTAGACATCCAGGGCTTTCCAGCAATATATAATAGTCCATACTTTATTCGAAGAATGACGACGTAACTTGGCGTTGAACGCCAAGTACATGCTGCTGTCTGGAGTTAAACGCCAGAAAAACGTCATGATCCGGAGTTGAACGCCCAAAACACGTCATAACTCAGAGTTCAACGCCAAGATATGCCTTAGCACGTGAATTCATCAAGCTCAGCCCAAGCACACACCAAGTGGGCCCCGGAAGTGGATTTATGCATCGATTACTTACTCATGTAAACCCTAGTAGCTAGTCTAGTATATATAGGACATTTATCTATTGTATTAGACATCCTGGATTGTATTTTGATCCTGTGATCACATTAGAGAGGGCTGGCCATTCGGCCATGCCTGAACTCTTTGCTTATGTATTTTCAACGGTGGAGTTTCTGCACACCATAGATTAAGGGTGTGGAGCTCTGCTGTACCTCAAGTATTAATGAAATTCTATCTTCTTTTATTCAAATCTCTCTTATTCTTATTCCAAGATATTCATTCGTACCCAAGAACATGATGAATGTTATGAGTCAAATTACCCTCATTATCATTCTCAATTATGAATGTGCGTGATTGACAACCACTTACGTTCTACATGCAACAGAGCTTGAATGCGTATCTCTTAGATTCCCCAACAGAATCTTCGTGGTATAAGTTAGATAGTTGGCGGCATTCATCTGGATCCGGAAAGTCCAACCTTGTCTGTGGTGTTCCGAGTAGGATCCTGGGAGTCCGGAAAGTCCAACCTTGTCTGTGGTGTTCCGAGTAGGATTCCGATCATGAATGACCGTGACGTGCTTCAAACTTTAACCTGCTGGGCGTTGGTGACAGACGCAAAAGAGGGATTCTATTCCAGTAGGAGCGGGAACCAACCGGTGATTAGCCGTACTGCGACAGAGTGCATTGCATAGTTTTCACTGCGAGGATGGGATGTAGCCATCAGCCACGGGTGATGCCTCCAGACTGGTTAGCTGTGCGAGTGACAGCCGCACAGGTTATTTCCCCGTGAGGAATGAAAGTAGCCACAGTTGATGGTGAACCCCTATACAAAGCTTGCCATGGAAAGGAGTGAGAAGGATTGAGTAGAAGGAGTAGGAGAGCAGGCGTCCAAGAGCTCTACAGCATCTCCATCCGCTTATCTGAAATTCCCACCAATGAATCTGCATAAGTCTTCTATCCCTTTTATTTCTATCCTTTATTTCTATTTTCGAAAAACCCATAAACTATTTTAATCTGCCTGACTGAGATTTACAAGGTGACCATAGCTTGCTTCATACCAACAATCTCTGTGGATTCGACCCTTACTCACGTAAGGTTTATTACTTGGACGACCCAGTACACTTGCTGGTTAGTTGAACGGAGTTGTGAAAATAAAGAATGTCATCAGAGTAAACATCCCACAAATAGAAAGAACAAGTGATCACAATTTCGTCCACCACTCGACCACTCAAAGGCAAAAAAGGAGGAGGAAACCGGGCTGAATATTGTGAATACCATCGGATCCGCGGACACTCCACCAATGAGTGTTTTGACTTGAAAAAAGTCATAGAAAAGCTCGTATGAGAAGGGAAGCTAGATCGCTACCTAGCCACCCGTGATGATGAACAAAGAAAAAGAAGAAGAGCAGAAGATGTCAAACCAACCGCACGATCATCCCGGACGCCAGAAAGACATATCCACATGATACACGGTGGATTCGCCGGGGCAGGAATCTCTAAATCATCCCGCAAGAGACATCTCAAAGACGTATACCACGTCGCAGAAAAGAAGGAAACACCCGACATCCTGGCGATCACTTTTACCAAGGAAGACGCATTCGGCGTCACGGTGGGGCATGACGATCCTATTCCGGGGGTTACCTGAAACTGTAGTTCGATCTCGGTCGAGATCCTTTGTGCTGGTCGGATCCGATGTGTCCGGCTGGTGAATGGCGGCCGGAGCTGGTGTGTCCGACTTGTTAGACTGGTGCTACTGATCCTTCGTCACCGAAGGGTAGGGGGTACCTGCAAGGGACTCCGATGCTTAAGTTAGCAAGGGTATTAAGCAGGTTTTATGTAGAATCAGAGTATGAGTTATACCTGGGTGCTCCAGTATATTTATAATGGTGAGATGTGACCTTCTGTGGATAAGATAAGTTAGTTATCTTATCTTATCTTTTATCTTTGAGTTGAGGTCAGTATATCTTTAATGGAACCGCCTTTAGCTCTATAGGCTTGGGCTGCCTTAGGATTTGGGTCGTGTTCCTCTATCTGGGCCCTTTATTGGGCTCTCCTGTTGATTTGGCCGTGTTCTTATTAGAAGAAGTCGGTCCGTTTGACCTGAAGAGGTTGGTTGCTTTGTCGTCAATCATCCCAGGTTGGGTAGCTCGACCCAGGGTATGAACAGTGCCCCTGCTTGAGCTCGGTCTTTTTGTCGAGGTCGAGTTTTTGGACTTCGGTCCTTTTGAAGCCGAACTCAAGCATTTTGTCGATTTCTTCCTTATGTAGAATATTTTGAATGTAGAACGTTTTCCTCTAAAAGCGCGCGATTTTGTATTAGCGCTTTAATTTGGGGAACGTGCGAGGGTTTCATAGCCCAATTAATTGGCATTAATTGCCCCGTTTCCCTTAACTTCTTTATTTTTGAATTTTACACTCAGGAAAACGGTTTTTCTTCTTCACTTTTCTTCATAACTTCTCCCTTTACTCTCTCGCTTTCTGTTTCTGGCTTAGAGTTCATAGTTCCTTCCTGCGACGCCTGCTTCGCTTCCGCTTTTCATGGAAAGAGGGGTGATTCTGGATTTTGCCTTCCACTTCTCTACTTTCCTTTGCAGCTTTCTCCCATTTTCCCAGGTTTGGTTCTTCTTTCCTCCTCTCTCTACGCCATTTTTATGTCCGTTTTGAGAAGGTTTTTATTTTGGTTGGAAAAAGTTTGGATCTTTCTGCTTTTTACTGTGCCTGATCGCTGTGTGTTCTGTAGTTTCTCTGTCTTTTGCATGAACTTTTTCGCTTTTGATGCTTTTAGGGCTTTTGCGTGTTGTTATTGGTTCTGAAGCTTTGGAATGATAACTTTGTTTGATTCAGAAAAAGGTTGCATCTTTGACGATTTTTGCTTGGTATGTTCGATGTTGGTGCTGTTCTTTGCTGATAGACTGTAGGAAGATAGTGGTTTTGATGACTTTCTGTATTTTTTGTGTTTTGTCTTTTCTCCTATGAAAATGCTCGCTGTTTGAAATCTTCTATTCTTGTTTGAGAGATGCCGAAACATAACCTTGCTTTATTACTGCCTCCAAAGGATGCCCCAGGACTTTTTGGTTTGAGTCTTGGGGTTTTCCTTTTCTATTTTTATCCGCCCATCGAGTTGTTTTCCCCTCGTTCGAGATGTTTTTAAGTAATATGTTCTTCTTTTCTTTTTGTAGGATTTTGTTGGCCTCATGTCTTCCCGAAATAACGTTGTAGAGATGCCTTCCCAGGTTCCTGAGGGTATGGCCGATTGGGTGGACTCGATGGTTCTTATGTGTGTCTCTCTGGTTGATTCTGAGTTTTGTGCGCAGCTTAGGCAGTTTCATAGTGTCTGTAGTAATCCTGGTGATGAGAAGAACTATGAACTTGTCCCTCCCTCTTCTGACGAGAGAGTCTGCTTCTCTACTCGGGTTGTTGACGATCGCCCTTTTCTTTTATGTTTATGATTTTTTCTTTGGTCAGCTGGGTATCACCCTTCTTTTTACTCATTTGAGACCGACCTGCTATGGTCCTGTAATGTTGCCCCTTCTCAACTTCACCCCAATTCCTGGGGTTTCATAAAAATTTTTCAATTGTTGTGCAATGGTTTTGGTATTCCTACTTCCCAATCTCTCTTTTTCTATCTGTTTGTCTTGACTAAGCCCGGAGTGGTAAAAAAGAAGGCAGCTTGGGTCTCTTTTCATTCTACCCAAGGAAAGAAGGTCTTTTCCATGTTTGACGAGTCATTCCGTGATTTTAAAAACTACTTTTTTAAGGTCCGAGCTGTTGAAGGAGCTCGGCCCTTCTTTCTAGATGAAAATGGCGAGCCTGCTTTTCCCTTGGAATGGCAAAAAGATGTGAGGGTGTCCAGATATACGTGGGAAATGTTGGATGAGGCTGAGCGAGCTTTTGTGACTGTCTTGGAAAAACGCTGGGGTCAACCTCCCCATCTTGATACAAAGAAATTTCTAACTAATCCCTCTCTTCTTCAAACTGAATTGGGTATTTTGTGTTTCATTTTTATCTGTTTATATTGCTTGTGAATGTCTTTTCCAACTTGCAGCTTTATTTCTTACTGTCGCGTTTTATTTGCAGAGTCAATGAAGAATAATGAATCCATGAAAGCTTTTAAAAGAGCGCAGAGGGCGACTGTTGCTAGGAACATTGCGGCCAAGGCGGCCGGGGAGGGATCCTCCCAAGTGCGCGAGAAGCCATCTGCGCCGAGTTCCCCTGGGGTGAAAAAGGTGATCCCTACTCCCCGAGTTCGTCTAGTGGATACTCACCCCACTTCTGCTGCTCCTTCTGTTGCTCCTCCAAATAAAAAACAAAAAACAGCTGAGCCCTTCGACCTCGATGCTCCCGATTTTAATGCCATTGTCCTCCATCATTTGGAATTTATGGCCCAAAATCATGTAAAGATGGCGTATATGGCGGCTGCTATATACCGAACTACTCAGAGTCTTCCTCTCCACGCCACCAAAGCATTTATGGAGGAGGCGAAGTAGGAGTTCGACCGAATAAAGGGGCTGAAGGAGGAACTTGAAGTAAAAGTGGCCAAGTTGGAGAAGGATCTAGAGAATGAGAAGGCGAGTTCCCTTTCATTGGCAGCTTCTTTGAGGTTGGCTAAGGATGCAGCCATGATGCATAAGGAGAGTTACGTTACGTCTTATCCGAAGGTGATGCGCCTGGGGGGGAGCTAGATACTACCCGGGAAGATTATTCTGAGCTCCAAGGTCATCTTGTTGGCAGCGTGACTGCTGCTTACGAGAACTTGAAGGAGCAAGTTCGGGTTATTGCTCCCGAGGCCGATCTCACCCCCTTCAGCCTGGACAATGTTGTCAGGGATGGCAAGATTGTCCCTGATGACGAGGGTGATGATGATGCTGATCCTCCCCCTGTGTCCTCTGCCAAAGTGTCGACCTCTTCTGCTCCTCCGGTTGCACCTGATTCGGATTGCCAGATTCTGAACCGGGAGGATGAAACTGTAGACGCTGTGCCTATTAAAACTCGCCCTCCTTCTCCTTGTCCTAATGCTGCTAAGAAAGCTCCTGATGTTTGCTGATCTCCTTCTAGATGTTAGTTGGCCCGGCTTGTGGGCTCTTAAAACTTTTTATTTAATTGCTGACGTTTTCTAGTTGCTTGACTAGCAACTTTTATTTTGAAAAACAAAAAGTAGCTCGCTATCCCTTTAAGGTAGGTTTTGGTGGCCTCCGAGGCCTTATAACTTTGTAGATTAAAAAAGTAGTTTTTGACTTGGCATCTTTTCTGTTTTCTGAGAATGTTGGAACCTTGCAGCTCGACCTCTTTGGATTGCTTTGTGTTTGTTGTTTGTAGCTTGGATCCTTTGCGGTTGTGACTGTGTGGGTACGACTTGTTTCTCGGTTTTCTCGCTTTTGTATTTTTAGCGCTCTGTAACCGATTCCTTTCCGTTGGTCCCCTTCTAAGTTATTCTTGTAATCCTCTTTCTTGGACCTTTGTCAGGTCTCTTTCAGGGATTGCTTTTATAACTTTGTTTTGTAGGAGATTGACTTCGATAGGTCGATCTCTTTCTGAGTTATTTTTGTAACCCTTTTTCTTGGATCTTTGCCAGGTCTCTTTCAGGGATTACTTTTATAACTTTGTTTTGTAGGAAGCCAACTTCGTTAGGTCGATCTCTTTCTAAGTTATTTTTGTAATCCTCTTTCTTGGACCTTTTGCCAGGTCTCTTTCAGGGATTACTTTTATAACTTTGTTTTGTAGGAAACCGACTTCGTTAGGTCGATCTCTTTCTAAGTTATTTTTGTAATCCTCTTTTTTGGACCTTTGTCAAGTCTCTTTCAAGGATTACTTTTATAACTTTGTTTTGTAGGAAACCGACTTCGTTAGGTCGATCTCTTTCTAAGTTATTTTTGTAATCATCTTTTTTGGACCTTTGTCAGGTCTCTTTCAGGGATTACTTTTATAACTTTTTCGTTTTGGGCTGACTTTGTGATGTCGAGCCCTTCTAAGTTAAAGTAATCCTCTTTAATAGGGTTGGCCAGACCTCTTTCCAGGGTTTACTTATAACTTGGGTTGACTTGGTCCGACTTCTGAACGTCGGTCAGTCTTTAAGTTATTATTTTAGCTATTCGTAAGACCTCGTCATGTTATTTTTTGGATTGCTTTCGATAACTTCTTACATTATTCTATGTTCATCTTTGCCGATTTGTAGAAAGTGGTTGGCATCTTTAGATCGTCTTTGGGGTGAATCGCGTTTTCACCTTTATCGGACGGTTATCTTTATCGTGATCATGCAGTGAAATTGTTTTTCACTTTCTGCCGATCTGTTGCTTTATAATCGGACGATGAATACTTCAGATTAATGCGTCTTGAAATGTTGTAGAATATCTAAATAAATTTTTATTCAAAGAAAAGTGCGAATATATACATGTCGGAATTTTTCATCCCTTTAAGTCGGATAGTGTCTGGGTCTCAGCCTGGTGCCTCATTAAAAAACCTTTTCAGGAAAAAGAATGCATCCGATAATGAGATCCTTTACCTTTTCTAACTATAGTACCTTCTTAGGTTGCAGGCGTGCCATGATCTAGGAAGCTCTCGTCCATCGAGTTCGGACAGTCTGTAGTAGCATTTCCCAAGTACTTCTATAACTCGGTAGGGTCCTTTCCAGTTTGCTGCCAGCTTTCCTTCTCCTGGTCGAGTTGTTCCGATATTATTTCGGATTAGGATGAGATCATTCCACGCAAAACTTCTCGGTACTACCCTTTGATTATATCTGGAAGTCATTCGGCGCTTTAGAGCTTCCTCCCTAATCCGAGCTCTTTCTTGAACATCAGGTAGCAGGTCGAGCTCTTCCCTCTGAAGTTGGGAGTTTGCTTCCTCATTGTAATGAACTACTCTAGGCGATCCTTCCTCAATCTCTACTAGAATCATTGCCTCTATTCCGTATGCTAACTGGAAGGGGGATTCCTTTGTAGTGGAATGTGGCGTCGTTCGATATGCCCATAGGACCTGTGGAAGCTCTTCTGCCCAGGCTTCCTTTGCATCTTGTAATCTCCATTTTAACCCTGCCAATATGACTTTGTTGGCGGCTTCGGCCTGTCCATTGGCTTGTGGATGTGCGACGGAGGTGTACTGGTGCTTTATATTCAAGTTGGCTACTAGTTTTCTGAAGCCTGCATCTGTGAATTGAGTGCCATTGTCTGTGGTTATTGAATATAGAACTTCGAACCTTGTGACGATGTTTCTATATAAGAATTTCCGGCTTCTTTGGGCGGTGGCGTTGGCTAGGGGCTCTGCCTCGATCCACTTTGTAAAGTAATCTACCCCTACTATGAGGAATTTAACTTGTCCTGATCCTTGGGGAAAGGGGCCGAGAAGGTCGAGTCCCCATTTTGCAAACGGCCAAGGCGAGGTCACGCAGATGAGCTCTTCTGGCGGGGCGATGTGAAAGTTGGCATGTTTCTGACATGGTGGACATGTCTTTACAAATTCTGTGGCTTCTTTCTGTAATGTTGGCCAATAGAACCCTACCGGAGTACTTTTTTGGCAAGAGCCCGTGCTCCGAGATAATTGCCATAAATGCCGCCGTGTCCTTCTTCTAACACTTCCTTTGTGTGGGAGGTCGGCACGCATTTTAGTAATGGTACTGAGATCCCTCTTTTGTACAGGATGTTGTTTACGATGGTGTAGTACTGAGCCTCCCTTTTTAGCCTCTTTGCCTCCTTTTCTTCTGTGGGAAGTGTCCCTATTTTGAGGTAATTGATTATAGGGGTCATCCATCCTTGGTCCTGGCCTATTATAGCTAGGACTTTTTCCTCTTTCGAGATTGACGGGCTCTGTAATATCTCCTGCATGAGGCTTCTATTGTTGCCCCCTAGTTTAGTGCTGGCTAGTTTTGAGAGTGTGTCAACTCGGGCATTTTGTTCGCGGGGTATGTGGCAGATCTTATATTCCCCGATTTGTCCGAGCTGTTCCTTGGTCTTATCCAAATACTTTTTCATGGTGGGATCTTTGGCTTGGTAGCTCCCTATTATTTGTGATGTGACCACTTGTGAATCACTGTAAATGTTAAGTTTTTGAGCTCCCACCTCTTCAGCCAGCTTCAAACCAGCTAACAATGCTTCGTATTCCGCCTGGTTATTTGAAGCCGGGAACCCGAACTTGAGGGAGAGCTCAACTTGGGTTCCCTGGTTGCTTTCTATTATCACGCCTGCGCCACTTCCAGTTTTGTTTGAAGAACCGTCCACTTAGAGATTCCATTATGTGAGGGTTTCCAGGGCATCTGTGAATTCTGCGACAAAGTCGGCCAGATACTGTGACTTGATGGCCGTCTGAGCTTCATATTGGAGGTCAAATTCTGACAGCTCGACTGCCCATTGTAGAATTCTGCCTGCTAAATCTGTTTTCTACAATATTCCTTTTAAGGGCTGGTTAGTTCGAACCTTAATGGTGTGAGCCTGGAAGTACGAGCGGAGTCGTCGAGATGTGAGAATGAGAGTATAGGCGAATTTTTCTATTTTCTGGTAGTTCAGCTCGGATCCCTGCAGTGCTTTGCTAATAAAGTAGATGGGTTGTTGTCCCTTTTCGTCTTTTCTGACTAGTGCTGAGGCTACTGCCCGGCTTCCTACTGCGAGATATAATATGAGTGGTTCTCCTTCTCGTGGTCGAGATAGGATAGGTGGCCGTCTTAAGAACTTCTTACAGTCCTGGAAGGCTTGCTCACATTCTGTCGTCCATTCGAACTACTTTCCCTTTCTTAAAGTAGCATAGAAGGGGAGAGATCTTATCGCAGCTCCTGCCAAGAATTGGGATAGGGCGGCCAATCTCCCGTTGAGTTGCTGTACTTCTTTGACACAGGTTGGGCTCTTCATATTAAGTATGGCCTAACATTTGTCTGGATTTGCTTCAATTCCTCTTTGTGTGAGCATGAAACCTAAGAATTTGCCCGCTTCTACTGCAAAGGTGCATTTCGCGGGATTGAGTCGCATGTCATGCTTTCTGATGGTGTCGAACACTTGGGCCAGGTCGGACAATAATGTCTCTTCACTTTGTGTTTTTGTTAGCATGTCGTCCACGTAGTCTTCCATGATCTTTCCGATGTGATCTGAGAAGACTTTATTCATTAGCCTTTGATAAATAGCTCCTGCGTTCTTGAGACCGAAAGGCATCACAATGTAGCAGTAGTTTGCTTTCGGTGTTAGGAACGAGGTCTTTTCGTGATCTGGTGGATACATGGGGATTTGATTGTACCCCGAGTATGCGTCCATAAACGAGAGATATTTATATCTGGAGGAAGCATCTACCAGAGCGTCAATACTTGGGAGTGGATATGGATCTTTTGGACAAGCTTTGTTGAGGTCGGTGTAATCGGTGCACATTCGCCACTTCCCATTTGTACTTGTTCTTCCACAGCCTGGGATCGCTCTGGCCCAAGTTTTCTTCGTCTCTGCTACACCGGCCGAGATCCTGTGTAAACCGCCAACTTGTGACACATTAGCTTAGGGTCTATGCCTGGCATGTCTGCGGCTTTCCACGCGAAGAGGTCAACATTATCTCGCAAGAATTGTATTAGTAATTCTTTTGAATATCCTCTTAGGATTGTGCCG
This sequence comes from Arachis hypogaea, assembly GCF_003086295.3. NCBI lineage: Eukaryota > Viridiplantae > Streptophyta > Magnoliopsida > Fabales > Fabaceae > Arachis > Arachis hypogaea. Next base: position 94,654,509 of record NC_092036.1, read on the forward strand.
ATATTAGTTGTTTTTTCCGAGGTGTCCCCGATCTGAATCTTTTCTATCTCACCTTCTGGCTGGGGACGAAGCTCTTCCCGTCGTTGAACTCCGCCCAGCTCGATTGTGTGGAACTATTCTCCTTTGCCTCTGAGGTTTAGGCTTTCATTATAACAGCGACATGCCATCTTTTGATCTGCTTTTATCGTGGCTATCCCTTTCGGAGTTGGGAATTTCATACATAGGTGTGGGGTCGAGACTATTGCGTGATGACATGTCATCATGTCATATTTTTCTATGCTTTTTATTTGTTTTTTTATAGGTTTTATGCACTTTCTTGAGTTACAAGTAAGCCATTTGGGTAGAAATTCATGTTTCCTTAGATTCAATCAACCATGGATGAATTGATGCATTTTCATGAGTTTTTGTGCAATAATTGCTTATATATCAAGAAGAAGAAGAACTCTCATGATTATAGCATAGCTTTGATGCAATTGTTGATTGATGATAGGTGGAAAGAGGCTTGAAAGAAGGTTGAAGAAAAGGGGACAGCAAGGGGACAGCAAGGGGCAAGAAGAAGGATCACGTTTGAGCTCACGTTTGCCTCAAACTTGGACTCAAACGTGAGGAAGAGTGCAACCACAGCCTGAAGGGGTATACTTCCAACAAGAATAACTTGAGCTACAGAGCTCCAAATGAGGTGATTCAAAAAGCAATGGAAATTAGGAATCGAGAGCTTTCCAAGCATATATGGCACTGCATGGTGAACACTAAAATTGATGGAGAAAACTGCCCCGAAATGTGTACAAATGAACATGGTGTCAACCTGCAGTGAAGCCAACTGACCTATGCACCTTCGATGGAGTATAAATCGAGATGTGAAGCTCCAAACTATGCGCTCCCAATGGCATTGGAAAGTAGACATTCAGTGCTTTCCAACAATATATAATAGTATGGGGTGGACAATGCGTTTGAGCCTCCAGAATCTGGCGTTTTCGACCACGTTTGAGGCAAACATCGCCTCAAACGTTGCACACCAAAGCCAGCGACCCTATCCCCTTCAAAGGAGCATAACTTGAGTTTTAGATGTCCAATTGACGTGCTTCCAGTTGCGTTGGAAAGATGACATTCAGAGCTTTCCAACCATATATAATAGTCTATAGTGGGTATGAAATTAGCAACGTTGACAAGAGGACAAAGAAGCGTCCCAAGACTTGAATCCCAACGCCTGAGCCTCACGTTTGCGCCAAAGTTTGAGGCAAACATGAGGCCAAACGTTTCTTGAATGGCTGCCTGGGAGGAGTCTCATGTTTGCGCCAACGTTTGAGGCAAACGTGAGGCCAAACGTTGCTAGATGAATGCCCAGGAGGAAGCCCACGCCTGCGCCAATGTTTGACCTCAAACGTGAGGTCAAATGCCAATGACAGCAAATGGCCTTCTGCATAATGCCACACACGAAGACGTTTGAGTCAACGTTTGCCTCAAACATTGACTCAAACGTAAATACCCCAAGGTCCAAATTGTAAGCGGATTTCTTCTCAAGACTAAGGCCATTCGGATCCATCTTCAACCTAATTCCACTCCAAAGCAAGCAAAGCCCAATTGACATCACTCAAAGGCACAAGGATCAGTTAGATTAGGATTTTTTATTTTGAAATTTAATTTTTTTTTAATTTCGTTTTCATTTTGTAAAAGCCTATATAAAGGCATTGGTTTCATTTCACTAGGGAGAGGTGGGCTCTAATAGAGAGCATTAAAGGCTGGCTCCATTAGGGAGTAGTAGTAGTAGATAGCTCTCTCTTTTAGTTTTCATTTCTGTTTTAAATCTTGGGTGGAGATTGGAAGGAATTCTGTTTTCATTCTCACCTTGAGAATTCTCTCTGTTTGCCTGTCTACAAAATTTCAGTGAATTGTGATTTGAATCAAAGCTCTCTTTACTGCTTTCATCTTTATTTCTTCTTCAATCTGTTTGCTGTTGGATCAAGGAAGGGATTAAGATCTAGACTTGTTTTCTAGTCTCATTGAGCTCCTGAGATCTTCAACCTCTCATTTATATTTTGCAATTGAGCCAAGCTGCTCTCTGTTTTGATTTTTCAAGTGAGTTTCCTAATCTGTTTGAGTTTGCTGCATCATTTACTTCTCTGTTTGATTGCTATTTACACTTCCTTGTTTGATTTCTTGAATCCCAACTCTCAAAATCCTTTTACTCTTCCTGCAATTTAAATTTCTAGTTGCTTGATCTATTGCTTTCTTTAATTTCCAACACCCACTCCCCTTTACATTTACTGCAATTTACATTTCTTGTCATTTAAGATTCTTGTCAATTTACATTTCTTGCTCTTTACGTTTTTGTCATTTACTTTCTGCGCTTTAATTTTCCTTGCATTTTACATTATGCTGGTCACATTTCATCCAATTCACCAATGTTAGCTTGACTAAACTAATCACCCACTAAAGTTGCTTGATCCATTAATCCCTATGGAATCGACCTCACTCTTGTGAGTTATTACTACTTGATGCGACCCGGTATACTTGCCGGTTGGATATGTGTGTTGGAAATTCGTTTTCCGCAAAAACACCCATCAAGTTTTTGGCGCCGTTGCCGGGGATTGATTAGATCAACAATGATTAAGTGGGTGAGAAGTCTAGATCAAGCATTTTTTTGTTTTTGTTCTCTGTTTTAAATTGATAGCAAGGTGTTTGAGTTATTGTCTCACTAAGAAATTCTATCTCTGTGACATGAATTTCAAATTTCATTGATGTTTACAAAATACAAATGGATTTCAACTCATCTTATGGTCAAACAAAATTTTATGGGATATCACCCACCGTCACCGATCTCTAATGGTGTTTGGGAATATCACCAAGAAAATACAAATTCTAAGCACTCCAGTCCATGGAGATTTGCTTCACAGACACAAGATGAGCAAGAAAACCATATGGGATATTTCCCTCTACCACAAAATAATGCAAGTCATAATTCCAATGGTGGCTGGGAAAGGAATTCTAATGCTCCATATGATATTCATCCAAAGATATCATCACTTGACCATGCTTCAACAAAAAGCCCCTTTCAAAACTTACCATTCACACAAACTTCCAATAGCCAAAGAATCTCAAAGCTTGAGTCCATGCTCAAAAGATTTGTGGAGGAGAAAGAGAAGTACCAGAAAGAACAAGAGAACTCCCTCAAAAATATGGAAGTGCAGTTAGGCCAATTGTCGAAAGCATAGAAGGAGAAAATGGAAAAACAAAAACAAAAGGTCCCTATATCGAGTGAAATTGCAAAGAAGGAAGAGGTGGTGGAAACATTTGAACCTAAAACTGCACTTGAGATGACAAGAGAACCTGAACACTCACAACCTCCTCAAACTCCCCTGGACCAAAGATGCTCAACACTGATCGAAAAATATGAAGAGGAGATGAAGAAAGCTTGGGAAGATCAACAAACCTCCTCAATGAAAAAGCTATTAAGTCAAATGTTGAGTGCAAGAGAGGAAGTGAAAGAGCAAGAAAGTGAGGAAGACACTCAAGAGAAGTCAAACTCAAGTGAAGCAGAGAAGTACATAGAAGAAAAGCTCATGGAACCACCAATGCAAAAGGCCCTGGATGAATACAAAACTCCAATAATCACATAGCAACCAAGTCTTGAATTCAAAGAAGTGAAGGCAACTAACAAGAGCACCAATTCTGTCCCTAATCCAACAAGCAAGATCAATCAAGCCATTTGCAAAAGGAAGCTTGCTGAGGAAAGGCCAAGGCAAGGGACAGCAGCTGAATCTTCTCCCCCTTTGAGGTCATTCCTCTTAACAAATTGGAAGAAGAGGAAGAAAGTAAAGAACAGGTAGACAGTAGGTACATTTCTTCTCCATGCTTTGTTTAAATTTCAATAAATTGGCATATGATTACATTCTAAGTTTGGTGTTGCCTTGCAACAAATTATTTTCAATCTTTTTGGATGATTGCATCAAATCAAAAATGAAAGTGACACACCAAGATTCTAAGTTTGGTGTGCCACTTATTTTCTATGCAACTCATCCAGCAACATCACTTGTCTGCATAATCATATTGCCTTTACATTGTTATTTTTCTTTGTTTTGACAGTTCGTTTGCATTCTCTTTGTTTTAGTCACCTCTTTATTTTTAAGTTTTCTTTTATCAACTGTTTTTGTTAATATAGCATCAAGAGATCCTCATTAATGACAGATTCTTAGCTTGGTGATTGTACTTAACAAATAACAGTTTCACCTGCTTAGTTTTAATTCAAATAAATTGACATATGATTGCATTCTAAGTTTGGTGTTGCTATGCAACAAAATTTGGTTCCAATATCTATTTGATACTTGCATCAATTCCAAGTGAAAGTGTCACACTAAGTTTGATGTGCCACTTATTCTTTATGCAAAGTATTGTGCACACCTTCTTATGCTTGCAATCAAAATGTCGCTGTCTCTTGTGCCTTGATTGTTATTTTTCATTTTTGCTTGCTTAAAACACATGTGCTACTAACATTTCATTATGTAAGACATTCATGATCTATCTTAGCCCCATAGCCACTGTTCTAATTATTGCTTGAGGATGAACAAGCATACTGAGTTTGGCAAGGGAAAGAGGAAGAATAGAGGAAAAAGGACAACAATAATGAAGATGAACTACAAGGTTGTAGAGTTCCTTTTCTTCTCATTTGTTTCCAGCACTTAAATTGCATGATTGTCTTCATCTTCTCTGTTTACATGTGTGTATGAATAAAGCATAGCTTGAATCTTGATTTGTAATATGTTGCTGTGGCATTATAACTACCAACTTGAATTCTGTGAGTTCAAAAGCAGTAAAGTATCATGATCATAAACAAACAAGGCATTAAAAAAAGAACTTAGCATGTGTATACAAGTATTGGAAAGCTAGTATGATTGATTGTTGCTCAATTGCATTGGATTTTATTTAATTGAAGTTTTTCATTTAGTACATTTTGTGAAATCTTTTGAAATCATGAAAACCTTGAAGAAGCAAATACAATTAAAGCAAGAAAAGAAAAAGGGAAAGAATGAGAAAGCTGAAGGCTCTGAGTACCAATGGCAATTTATTTGCTAAGTGCTTGTGGTGTTTATGTATCAAGCCAAATACTTGAAAACAAAACACTTAGAAGTCAAGGCTAGGCTCAAGTGCAAAAGCACTCCCTCAAAGCTCAAGGCTCTGAGCATCAATGATTAGAGAGTCAAGAAAAGAAAAGAAAAATGAGCTTAATGAAGTCCTCTAATTAAATGCTTGTGGTGCTTATGTATCAAGTGGTAATACTTGAAAACAAAGCAATTAGAAGTCGTAGCTTTGTTATCAACTCATGGGGCAAAGCACCCAAAAGAAGAAGCTAAAAAAAATAATAAAATCAAAAGCTTGTTTCAAGGAAGAATTATAAGAAAAAGATTTCATAAAATGAGCTAGATAGAAGCATCAATCATTTACATTTCTTTTGTGATTGAAGCATGCATAGAAAACTAGCTAACCATGAACATTGAGTTGCTATTCTTCTTACCTTGGATTGTCAATCTTTATTGCATGATTCTTTTCTTGCTTGGGGACAAGCAAGGTTTAAGTTTGGTGTTGTGATGACAGGTCATCATATACCCATTTTTCAATACTTTTTCATACAAGAAATTGATGAATTGTGCTTAAATATTGAATGCTTTTGTGATTAAATGGTATATTTCCTTGATCTTTTAAATTTATAAATCTTGTAGGAAATAAGAAGAAAAAGAAGCAAAGAAGCACAAAAAAGGAGAAAAAAAAGAGCTTTGGGACACACTTTGAAGTTGGAGCACACTTTGGAGCCTTAGGCCACGCTTTTAAAAGCGTGGCCCATGACCAAATCAAAGGAGAAAGCAACCAGCACGCACACTGCCCTGCCCTTGCCAAGGGCAGGGAAATATCGTGATGCAAAGTGAGGTTGGAAGCAAGAATTTTCGCTAAGGTAAAATCTGGGCGCTCACAGCATGACCATGCCTCCTTCAAAGGGCTATAACTTGAGCTACAGACGTCCAATTGATGTGCTTCCAGTTGCGTTGGAAAGCTGACATTCAGAGCTTTCCAACGATATATAGCAATCCATATTTGGCGTACAATTGAGGCAGGAACGAGAGGCATCTTTAAGGGCCAAAAATAAGCGAAAATAAACCAAAGTGCTTCCACCAAGGCTCGAAGCTGGAGCCTCACTCCAAAACAAAGTAGTGCTCAATTTTCTGCCCTGCCCTCTTGGAGAGCAGGGCAATGTTGTGCTCTTCATGGAAAATCAAGGAAAAATTGCTCCTCAAGTGCTTTCAACAAGGTTCGAACACAAGACCTTCAAGGAAGTAAAGGCTTAGTACTTTCAAACAAAGTAAGTGCTTTCATTTCTGTTTTGAATCTTGGGTGGAGATTGGAAGGAATTCTGTTTTCATTCTCCATCTGCAACATCTCTGCTTTGTTCTTCTGCATAATTGAGAATTGGATTTACATTTCACTTGCTGCTTGATTTACTTCTCTTCTGCTGATTATTTTCTACTTTGATCAAGGAAGGAATTGAGATCTAAACTTGTTTTCTAGTCTCTTTGATTCCCTGAGATCTTCAATTTTATTTTGCAATTGAGTTGAGTTCTTGGCTGCTCTTCTGTTTTTACTGTTCCATTGGTTTTCAATTTACTTTCAAGCAATTTAATTCTTCTGCACTTGTTCTTCATTTTACATTTCTGTTCATGATCCCAATTGATCTATTGCTCTCTTTAATTTCCAGCACCTAACCCCCCTTTACTTTTCATGCAATTTACTTTTCTTGCAATTTAAGTTTCAGCTATTTTACATTCTTGTTATTTAAGTTTTATGCAATTTTACTTTCTGCAACTTTAAATTTCCTGTCATTTACAATTCTGTTGGCTACATTTTATCCAATATCCCTTCAATGTTAGCTTGACTAAACTAATCACCCACTAAAGTTGCTTGATCCATCAATCCCTGTGGGATCGACCTCACTCTTGTGAGTTATTATTACTTGATGCGACCCGGTATACTTGCAGGTATTGGACTTGCTCTTGCTGTTGCTCCTCTTGAATTTCTTCATTTTGCCCCCAAGGAGTTGATGGTTGGCTTGTGGCACTCACTAATGCAACTTGCAGGCCATCAATTATTTTGGTCATTTGCTCAAATTGTTGTTGAATCTGCTGCTGCATCATTTTGTTTTGAGCTAAGATTGAATCCACTCCTTCCAACTCCATTACTCCTCTCCTTTGTGATGGTTGGCATTGCCTTTGGTGAGCAAAGAAATATTGGTTGTTAGCCACCATATCAATGAGATTTTGAGCTTCCTCTGTAGTTTTCATGAGTTGTAGTGAACCTCCGGCTGAATGATCAAGTGCTTCTTGGGCCTTCAGAGTAAGTCCCTCATAGAAGTTCTGCAGCTTGTCCCACTCAGTGAACATCTCTGGTGGACATTTCCTCAACAGTGCCTTATACCTTTTCCATGCTTCATATAAATTTTCAGCCTCCATTTGAGTGAATGTCTGCACCTCAGTCTTCAATCTTATGATCCTTTGAGGGGGATAAAATTTGGCAAGAAACTTGCTCACCAAGTCATCCCAAGTGTTGATGCTCTCCTTTGGAAATGTTTCTAGCCATTGAGTAGCTTTGTCCCTGAGAGAGAATGGAAAGAGCAGTAACTTATAGCTGTCAGGAGGCACACCATTGGTTTTGACAGTGTCACAAATCCTCAAGAAGGTAGATAAGTGTTGATTTGGGTCCTCCAATGGCCCTCCTCCAAAAGAGCAGTTGTTTTGAACCAAAGTGATGAGTTGAGGCTTTAGTTCAAAGTTGTTTGCATTGACATTAGGAGTAAGAATGCTACTCCCACAGTGTTTAGCATTTGCAAATGTGTAGGAAGCCAGTACTCTTCTTTGTTGTGGGTTATTGTTAGCTCCTCCTCCTGGTTGATTGAGATTTGATGGATCTCCTTCCATTTCTTGGAATTCCTCCTCAGATTCTTCCTCTCCAATAACGTTTTTCCCTCTTTCAGCTCTTCTTATTCTTCGAAGAGTTCTTTGGTCAATTTCAGAGAGGATAGGGGAAGATCTTCCTGTACCTGACATACAAACACACAACAATAAACACACAGATCCAGAAAACCAATGAAACTTCAATCTATTGCTAGAATGAAGTTTTAGTTAGTTTAAGCAAAAATTCAAACAGTTAGTGGGTTAATTAAAAAGGATAGAAACAAAAAAGAAAGAGTGCTTGATCTAGATCTCCACTTCACTTAATCATTGTCAATCTATTTCAATCCCCGGCAATGGCGCCAAAAACTTGATGGGTGTTTTTGCGGAAAACGAATTTCCAACACACATATCCAACCGGCAAGTATACCGGGTCGCATCAAGTAGTAATAACTCACAAGAGTGAGGTCGATTCCATAGGGATTAATGGATCAAGCAACTTTAGTGGGTGATTAGTTTAGTCAAGCTAACATTGGTGAATTGGATGAAATGTGACCAGCATAATGTAAAGTGCAAGGAAAATTAAAGCGCGGAAAGTAAATGACAAAAATGTAAAGAGCAAGAAATGTAAATTGACAAGAATCTTAAATGACAAGAAATGTAAATTGCAGTAAATGTAAAGGGGAGTGGGTGTTGGAAATTAAAGAAAGCAATAGATCAAGCAACTAGAAATTTAAATTGCAGGAAGAGTAAAAGGATTTTGAGAGTTGGGATTCAAGAAATCAAACAAGGAAGTGTAAATAGCAATCAAACAGAGAAGTAAATGATGCAGCAAACTCAAACAGATTAGGAAACTCACTTGAAAAATCAAAACAGAGAGCAGCTTGGCTCAATTGCAAAATATAAATGAGAGGTTGAAGATCTCAGGAGCTCAATGAGACTAGAAAACAAGTCTAGATCTCAATCCCTTCCTTGATCCAACAGCAAACAGATTGAAGAAGAAATAAAGATGAAAGCAGTAAAGAGAGCTTTGATTCAAATCACAATTCACTGAAATTTTGTAGACAGGCAAACAGAGAGAATTCTCAAGGTGAGAATGAAAACAGAATTCCTTCCAATCTCCACCCAAGATTTAAAACAGAACTGAAAACTAAAAGAGAGAGCTATCTACTACTACTACTCCCTAATGGAGCCAGCCTTTAATGCTCTCTATTAGAGCCCACCTCTCCCTAGTGAAATGAAACCAATGCCTTTATATAGACTTTTACAAAATGAAAACGAAATTGAAAACAAATTAAATTTCAAAATAAAAAATCCTAATCTAACTGATCTTTGTGCCTTTGAGTGATGTCAATTGGGCTTTGCTTGCTTTGGAGTGGAATTGGGTTGAAGATGGATCCGAATGGCCTTAGTCTTGAGAAGAAATCCGCTTGCAATTTGGACCTTGGGGTATTTACGTTTGAGTCAACGTTTGAGGCAAAAGTTGACTCAAACGTCTTCGTGTGTGGCATTATGCAGAAGGCCATTTGCTGTCATTGGCGTTTGACCTCACGTTTGAGGTCAAATGTTGGTGCAGGCGTGGGCTTCCTCCTGGGCATTCATCTAGCAACGTTTGGCCTCACGTTTGCCTCAAACGTTGGCGCAAACATGAGACTCCTCCCAGGCAGCCATTCAAGAAACGTTTGGCCTCACGTTTGCCTCAAACTTTGGCGCAAACGTGAGGCTCAGGCGTTGGGATTCAAGTCTTGGGACGCTTCTTTGTCCTCTTGTCAATGTTGCTAATTTCATACCCACTATAGACTATTATATATGGTTGGAAAGCTCTGAATGTCATCTTTCCAACGCAACTGGAAGCACATCAATTGGTCATCTACAACTCAAGTTATTCTCCTTTGAAGGGGATAGGGTCGCTGGCTTTGGTGTGCAACGTTTGAGGCGATGTTTGCCTCAAACGTGGTCGAAAACGCCAGATTCTGGAGGCTCAAACGCATTGTCCACCCCATACTATTATATATTGTTGGAAAGCACTGAATGTCTACTTTCCAATGCCATTGGGAGCGCATAGTTTGGAGCTTCACATCTCGAGTTATACTCCATCGAAGGTGCATAGGTCAGTTGGCTTCACTGCAGGTTGACACCATGTTCATTTGTGCACATTTCGGGGCAGTTTTCTCCATCAATTTTAGTGTTCACCATGCAGTGCCATATATGCTTGGAAAGCTCTCGATTCCTACTTTCCATTGCTTTTTGAATCACCTCATTTGGAGCTCTGTAGCTCAAGTTATTCTTGTTGGAAGTATACCCCTTCAGGCTGTGGTTGCACTCTTCCTCACGTTTGAGTCCAAGTTTGAGGCAAACTTGAGCTCAAACGTGATCCTTCTTCTTGCCCCTTGCTGTCCCCTTGCTGTCCCCTTTTCTTCAACCTTCTTTCAAGCCTCTTTCCACCTATCATCAATCAACAATTGCATCAAAGCTATGCTATAATCATGAGAGTTCTTTTTCTTCTTGATATATAAGCAATTATTGCACAAAAACTCATGAAAATGCATCAATTCATCCATGGTTGATTGAATCTAAGGAAACATGAATTTCTACCCAAATGGCTTACTTGTAACTCAAGAAAGTGCATAAAACCTATAAAAAAAACAAAGAAAAAGCATAGAAAAACATGACATGATGACATGTCATCACTGCACCGAGTTGGTTGAGTGTAGTGGTATGTATCCTAGTGGTCGAACCGGGGTATCTCCTAGTCCGAACAGACTGTTTGGATATGCTTTAAGTTCTTTTTCTTCTAAGCCGAGTTTATCGAAGGCTGTTTTGAATAAGATGTCGGCGGAACTCCCTTGGTCTATTAAGGTGCGGTATAGGTTGGCGTTTGCCAATATGATGGTGATGACCATGGGATCGTCATGTCCTGAGATGATGTCGGATGCGTCCTCTTTAGTGAATGTTATTGCCGGGATGTTGAGTGCTTCCTCCTCTCCCTCGACATGATATACTTCTTTGAGATATCTTTTGCAAGATGATTTGGAGATCCCACCTGCTGTGAATCCGCCATGTATCATGTGGACATGTCTTTCTGGTGTCTGAGGTGATCATTCAGTTCGTTTGGTATCTTCATCCCTTCGTCTTTTTTTTATCATCATCTCGGGTGGCCAGAAATCGATCTAATTTTCCTTCTCTTACCAATTTTTCTATGATATTTTTTAGGTCGAAGCACTCGTTGGTGGAGTGTCCTCGGACTCGATGGTATTCACAATATTCCTTCCGGTTTCCTCCTCCCCTTTTGCCTTTGAGTGGTCGCGCTGGGGGGATTTTTTCTGTGTGGCAGACTGCTTTGTATACTTCGACCAGGGATGCCCTGAGAGGAGTGTACTTATGGTATTTTTTTATTTTCTCCCCTTGTCGATCTTCTTTTCTCTTGGATTCCTTGTCTTTGTCTCAGTAGGAGGCCCCCGATTTTGAAGTCTCTCCTAACCGAGCATTTTCTTCCATGTTGATATATTTTTCTGCTCGTTCCTGAACTTCGTCTAAGGAGGTCGGGTACCTTTTTGATATAGACTGGCTAAAAGGTCCCTCTCGTAGGCCGTTGATGAGTCCCATGATGGCGGCCTCTGTTGGTAAACTTTGTATGTCCATGCACGTTTTGTTGAATCTCTCCATGTAGTTGTGGAGGCTCTCCCGATCTCCTTGTTTGATCCCTAGTAAACTGGGGGCGTGCTTGGCCTTATCTTTTTGAATGAAGAATCTGGCTAGGAATTTTTTAGCTAGGTCATCAAAGCTTGAGATGGACTTTGGGGGTAGGTTGTCGAACCATCGGATTGCTGTCTTTGTGAGAGTTGTTGGAAAGGCTTTACAGCGAACAGCATCTGGGGCATCGGTGAGGTACATTCTGCTTCTGAAGTTGCTGAGGTGGTGGTTGGGATCCGTGGTGCCATCATACAGGGTCATATCCGGGAGTTTGAAGTCTTTTGGAATTTTGGTTTTCATGATTTCCCTGGTGAACGGATCTTGCTCTTTGCGTGAATTTTCTTCGAGATTGGCCCGAGGGGCTTTTAATTTGAGATTGGCTTCCAATTGCTGTAGTTTTTCTTCCAACTCTCGACGTCGGCGCACCTCTCTTTGTAGATCTTTTCCGATCTCTCGTTGTTGTTGGATTTCTTTTTCAAGTTGTTCTAGGCGATCTAGGAGCGCTTCTATTGCCCCTGAATTTGGTGAGTCTTTGTCCTTGTTGGTTTCCGGAGTATCTTGTAGCGTGACATCCGCATTTTTGTGCGGTGTTCTATCTTCCAGACCTGAATCGTGGTCGTTGTCATGATCGTCCGCCATGGTGATGGGATGACATCCAGGTCCCCGGCAACGGCACCAATGTTCCGGGAGTTACCTGAGACTGTAGGTCGATCTCGGTCGAGATCCTTTGTGCTGGTCAGATCCGATGTGTCTGGCTGGTGAATGGCGGCCGGAGCTGGTGTGTCCGACTTGTTGGGCTGGTGCTGTTGATCCTTCGTCACCGAAGGGTGGGGGGTACCTGCAAGGGACTCCGATGCTTAAGTTAGCAAGGGTATTAAGCAGGTTTTATGTAGAATCAGAGTATGAGTTATACCTGAGTGCTCCAGTGTATTTATAATGGTGAGATGTGACCTTCTGTGGATAAGATAAGTTAGTTATCTTATCTTATCTTTTATCTTTGAGTTGAGGTCAGCGTATCTTTAATGGAACTGCCTTTATCTCTATAGGCTTGGGCTGCCTTAAGATTTGGGTCGTGTTCCTCTATCTGGGCCCTTTATTGGGCTCTCCTATTGATTTGGCCGTGTTCTTATTAGAAGAAGTCAGTCCGTTTGACCTGAAGAGGTCGGTTGCTTTGTCGTCAATCATCCCAGGTCAGGTAGATCGACCCAGGGTATGAACAGATCTCATGGTGATCACTATTATACTAGCAAACGCAAATCTTCACCGCACTTTGATAGACCAGGGGAGCTCTGCCGATATCTTATTCAAAACTGCCTTCGACAAACTCGGCTTGAAGGAACAGGAACTCATAGCATATCCGGACAGCCTGTTCGGGTTAGGAGATACCCCGGTTCAACCAATGGGATACATCCCGCTCCACACAACTTTTGGAAAGGGAAGTCAGTCAAGAACACTCAAAATAGATTACATCATCGTTGACGTAAGCTCAGCCTACAATGCCCTAATAGGTCAGACAACGTTAAATCAACTCGGCGCAATAGTCTTGACTCCGCATCTATGCATGAAGTTTCCAACCGCAGAAGGAATAGCCACAGTAAAAGCAGACCAAAAAATGGCGCGCCACTGTTACAACAGAAGTCTAAACCTCAGAGGCAGAGGAGAAGAATTTCACACAATCGAGCTTGGTGGAGTTCGAAGGCGGGAGGAACTCCGCCCACAACCTGAAGGAGAAATAGAGAAAATCCAGATCGGGAACACCCCGAACCAAATAACCAACATCGGCACACTCCTAAAAGGGGACATGAAAGAATTACTCATACAGTTCCTGCGCGACAACGCCGACCTCTTTGCGTGGAAGGCCGCAGACATGCCAGGCATAGATCCCAAACTAATGTGCCACAAGCTAGCAGTCTACCCAGGATCTCGCCTGGTACAACAAAGGCGCAGAAAGCTAGGACCAGAACGCTCTCAAGAGGTGGAAGAACAGGTACGAGCTCTACTGGAGGCAGGCTTCATAAGAGAAGTCAAATACCCGCTATGGCTTGCTAATGTCGTTTTAGTGAAAAAGTCAAATGGGAAGTGGAGAATGTGCACTGACTATACCGATCTCAACAAAGCTTGCCCGAAAGATCCTTATCCGCTCCTGAACATTGACGCACTGGTAGATGCCTCCTCTGGATATAAATACCTCTCCTTTATGGACGCATACTCGGGATATAACCAAATCCCAATGTACCCACCCGACCAAAAAAAACCTCTTTCTTAACCCCAAAGGCAAATTATTGCTACATTGTTATGCCCTTCGGTCTCAAGAACGCGGGAGCCACTTACCAAAGATTAATGAATAAAGTTTTTTCGGAACACATCGGAAAGATCATGGAGGTCTACGTAGATGACATGCTAGTGAAGACGCAAAACAAAGAGATGTTATTATTCGACCTGACACAAGTATTCAACACCATAAGACAACACAACGTGCGACTCAATCCTACAAAATGTACCTTCGCAGTAGAAGCTGGTAAATTCTTGGGTTTTATAATCACACAAAAAGGAATCGAGGCAAACCCGGACAAGTGCAGGGCCGTACTCGACATGAAAAGCCTGACTTGCATCAAAGAGGTACAATAACTCAACGGGCGGCTGGCAGCCTTATCCAGATTCCTGGCGGGATCCGCAATAAGATCTCTTCCCTTCTACGCCACTCTAAGGAAGGGAAAGGAGTTTGAATGGACAGTTGAATGCGAGCAAGCCTTTCAAGACTTCAAAAAATTTCTAGGACAGCCACCTATATTGAGTCAGCCACGGGAAGGGGAACCACTCATCTTGTACCTCACAGTGGAAAGTCAGGCAATAGCCTCAACACTGGTCCGAGAAGACAACAATGGGCAACAACCCATATACTTTATCAGCAAAGCATTACAAGGATCCGAGTTGAACTACCAAAAAATAGAAAAGTTTGCTTACGCTCTCATAGTAACATCTCGATGACTTCGCCCATATTTCCAGTCTCACACCATTAAAGTTCGGACCAACCAGCCCATAAAAGGAATCTTACAGAAAACAGACTTGGCAGGCAGAATCTTGCAATGGGCAGTCGAGTTGTCCAAATTTGACCTTCAATACGAAGCTAAGGCGGCCATCAAATCTCAATACTGGCCGACTTCATTGCGGAATTTATGGACACACCAGAAGTCCCCACAAAATGGAATCTATACGTAGATGGATCCTCAAATAAAACGGGAAGTGGTGCAGGCGTAATAATCGAAAGCGACCAGGGGACCCAGATCGAACTCTCCCTCAAATTTAGGTTCCCGCCTCGAATAATCAAGCAGAATATGAGGCACTACTAGCAGGTTTGAAGCTGGCTAGGGAGGTCGGAGCTCAAAAACTTATCATCTTCAGCGATTTACAAGTAGTCACTTCACAAATAACAGGCAGCTACCAAGCCAAGGATCCCACTATGAAAAAGTACCTGGACAAAACCAGGGAACAGCTCGGACAACTCGAAGAACATGAGATTCGACACATACCCCGAGAATAGAATGCCCGAGCCGATGCACTCTCAAAACTAGCCAGCACCAAACCAGGAGGTAACAATAGAAGCCTTATCCAAGAAATTCTACAGAAGCCATCAATCTCGGAAGAAGAAAAGGTCCTAGCCATAACAAGTCATGATCAGGGATGGATGACCCCCATAATTAATTACCTCACAACAGAGGCCCTCCCTACAGATGAGAAAGAGGCAAAAAGGTTAAAACGGGAAGCACAATACTATACCATCATAAATAACACTTTATACAAAAGAGGGATTTCAACACCATTGCTAAAATGCATGCCGACTTACAATACTAAGGATATCTTAGAAGAAGTACACAGTGGCATTTGTGGCAATCACCTCAGAGCACAAGCACTCGCCAAAAAACTACTACGGGCCGGGTTCTATTGGCCAACCCTACAAAAGGAAGCCACAGATTTCGTAAGGACATGTTCGCCATGTCAGAAGCATGCCAACTTCCACACCGCTCCGCCTAAGGAACTCATCAGCGTAACCTCACCATGGCCATTCACAAAATGGGGACTCGATCTCCTCGGACCCTTTCCCCAAGGATCAGGACAAGTCAAATTCCTCATAGTAGGAATAGACTACTTCACAAAATGGATCAAAGCAGAACCCCTAGCCAATGCCACAGCTCAAAGAAGTCGAAAATTCCTGTATCGAAATATCGTCACAAGGTTCGGAGTTCCATACTCTATCACCACAGACAACGGTACCCAGTTCACAGACGCAGGCTTCAGAAAATTAGCGGCCGACCTGAATATAAAACAACAATTTACCTCTGTTGAGCATCCCCAAGCCAATGGGCAAGCCGAAGCTGCCAACAAAGTTATATTAGCAGGGATAAAACGGAGATTACAGGATGCAAAGGGAGCCTGGGCTGAGGAGCTCCCACAAGTTCTATGGGCGTATCGAACGACCCCACATTCCACAACAAGGGAATCACCTTTTCGATTAGCTTACGGAATGGAGGCTATGATCCCAGTAGAGGTTGAAGAAAGATCCCCTAGAGTGATCTACTATAGTGAAGAAGCCAATCCCCAACTCCAAAAGGAAGAGCTCGAATTACTCCCAGAAGTCCGAGAAAGAGCTCGGATAAGGGAAGAAGCATTGAAATGACGAATGGCTTTCAGATACAATCAAAAAGTAATACAGCGGACCTTCATGAAGAATGACCTCATTCTAATCCGAAATGACATTGGAACAACTCGACCTGGAGAAGGAAAGCTGGCTGCAAATTGGAAAGGACCCTACCGAGTCATAGAAGTGCTAGGGAAGGGCTACTACAGGATTTTCGAACTCGATGGGCGAGAGCTGCTAAGGTCATGGCACGCCTGCAAATTAAGAAGGTACTATAGTTAGGGAGGATAAGAGACCTTGGAACAAGGCACACTCTTTTTCCTGAAAAGGTTTTTTAACGAGGTGCCAGGCCCAAGACCTACAAACTAACCCCCACGTGTATATATTTGCATTTCTCTTAATAAATATTTTCAGATTTTCTACAAATGTTCAAGTCGTATTATTCTAAAAACAATCATTGCCCGATTATAAAGCTACAGATCGACAGAAAGTGAAAACCAAATTTGCTGTGCGATCACGATAAAAACGAAGGTTAAAATCCAAAATTCTACAGAATCGACAAAGATGAAAATAGAATAATACAATAAGCTATAGAAAGTGATCCATAGAAAGGACCTGACGAGGTCCTAATAAAATGGATTGCTATAAGATAGCTTAAAGGCTGGCCGACACCTAAAGTCAGCCAGCCCCAACAAACCAAGTTATAAGTAAAGCCCTAGAAAGAGTTCTGGCCAACCCTATAAAAGAGGATTACTATAACTTCGAAGAGCCCGACGTGACGAAGTCGGACTCCTACAAAAGGTTACAAAAGATAATCCCTGAAAGAGACCTGAACAAGGTCCAAGAAAGAGGATTATCAAGTAACTCGACAGTGCCCGACGTGACAAAGTCGGCCCAAAAAGATAAAGTTACAAAGATAATCCCTGAAAGAGACCTGAACAAGGTCCAAGAAAGAGGATTATCAAGTAACTCGACAGAGCCCGACATGACGAAATCGGCCCGGAAAGATAAAGTTACAAAAGATAAATCCTTGAAAGAGACCTAAACAAGGTCCAAGAAAAAGGATTATCAAGTAACTCAACCAAAGCTCGACATGACGAAGTCGGTCCAAAATACAAAGCTACAAAGGTACCTGAATAAAAGAGGATTACCGAGTAATTTGATAGTAACCAACACGATAAAGCTACCCTCGGAAGAAGACCTTAAGTAAGGTCCGAAGAGGAGGGTTACAAACAAACAAAAATCAAGCTCAGCAACATCAGAGCAGCGCCAGGCCAAAGGATCAAGTTAATCAGGTCAGATAGAAACTTACGAAGGTGCCAAGACAAGTGCAAAGCAGACAGATATAAAAACTACTAAATTATAATAATAGCAAGCTTCATAGGCCACCCAAATCAGTCCAGAAAGCTCGAAAAGTCACTTTATTTTTCAAAACAAAGTTGCTAAACAAGCAACAAAAAGTATCAACAGTCAACAAAACAACAGTTACAAAGATAAAGAGTTCAAAAGCCCACAAAATGGGCTATACACAAACATGATAGAGAAATCATAGAGGATCTAAAGGCTTCCCAGAAGCAGCATCTTGGAGAGAAAAAGGGCGACTCTGGAGAGGCACCGCATCCACTGTTCCGTCGCCTCGATTCAAGATCTGACAATCAGGATCTGGCTCAACCACGGTCGAGGGGGCTGAAGAAACTGGCAAAGCAGAAGCTTTAAGAGAAGGCGCAGGAGGAGGTTCAATGTCATCATTAGGATCATCCGGGACAATCTTGCCATCCTTTACTACGTTATCAAGACTAACAAGAGTCAAATCGGCATCAAGGGCAATAATCCGGAACTGCTCCACCAGATTCTCATAAGCAGCAGTTACACTGCCTACAAGATGACCTTGGAGCTCGGCATAATCAGCTCAGGCAGACTCCAACTCCTCCCTAAGACCCATCAGCTCCTTATAAGTGGTAACATAACTATCCTTATGTTTTAGTGCCGTATCTTCGGCCAGTTGCGCAGCAGCCGCCAGACCAACAGACCGGGCCTTCTCCCCCTTCAGCTCCTTTTCCAGCTCGGACACCTTCACCTCGAGCTCCTCCTTCAAACCCTTGATTCGATCAAACTCTGACTTCGCCTCCTCCATAAAAGCCTTGGTAGTATGAATAGGAAGATCTTGAGCAGTTTGGTATAAAGCCGCTCCCATATGTGCCAGCATAATACCGCTCCGGGTAATATAATCTAAATGACGAAGAATGGATACATCGTCAGTAGGCATCACACCATGCGGAGCAATTTGTTGGTCTACAAACCCAACGACATCAAAATTAGGAGCACCAAGATTAAACGGCTCGACAGTCCGAGGTCTTTTTGGAGGAGGAGCAACTGGAGGAGCAGAGGTACCCACTGAAGGATGACGTGGGTCGACCAAACGAACCCGGGGAGTCGGGATCATCCTCCTCGGCCCAGGAGAGCTCGGGATGGACGGTTTTGATAAAACTTGGGAAGACCCTTCCCCGACCACCTTTGTCGGGATGTTCTGAGCCGCGGTAGCTTTCCTTGCCTTCTTAAAGGCCTTCAGTGAGTCATTATTCTTCGACATCTCTGAAAAACAAAGAAAAATACAAACGACTTATGAATACCCAGAAAAGAAAGCAAGAAAACAAAGACAGGAGAGCACAGTCTATAAAATACCCAGCACAGCATGAATCAAAGACGGACCCCCAGAAATTTCTTGGTCTCAAGATGAGGAAGTTCTCCCCAAATATCCTCCAAAGCAGCAAAAAAGACCTGCTCGACCTGATCTAGCATCTCCCAGGTATACCTAGACACAACTAAATTTCTCTGCCACTCTAAGGGAAAACGAGGCTCGTCATTCTCATCTAGGAAGAAAGGGCGAGCTCCTTCAATAGCTCGGATCTTGAAAAAGTAATTCTTAAAATCACGGAAAGACTCATCATACATGGAGAAGACTTTATGCCCCTGGGCCGACCTAAAAGAAATCCAAGAAGCTTTCTTTTTGGTAGTCCCAGGTTTGGTCAACACAAACAAATACAGAAAAAGAGTCAAAGAGGGCTTAATGCCGAATTCATGACAAACCATCTGAAAAATCTTAATAAAACCCCAAGAATTTGGGTGAAGCTGAGATGGGGCCACATTACAAGACCACAACAACTCGGTCTCAAAGGAAGAAAAAGGAAGAGTAATATCCATCTGGCTAAAAAAGACATCATATGCATAGAAGAAAGGACGCTCTCCCTGGGTCGAAGTAGGAAAGCAGACCCGGTCATCAGAGTCAGGTGCTACCAACTCGTAATTGCATTCTTGATTCTCATTACTACATATCCGATGGTGTTTTCTAAGTGCCGCACAGAACTCCGAATTAGCCAGAGATACACATAATAGCACAAGGGAGTCCAACCAGTCAGACATTCCCTCGGGAACTTTAGAAGATGCATCGACAATATTTTTGTGAGAAGACATGGTTAACTAGTCCTACGAGAAGAAAAGAAGATTGGATTACTCAAAAAACACCTCAGACACTTTGAACAACTCGGGCATAAACGGAGGCAACAAACGGAGGAAACTCACAAAACTAAAGCATATAGGTGACAGAAAAACCAGGAAAAGCAAGAAAAGGAAACCACAGGACCCAACTCAAAAGGTTCCAAGGGCATCCTTTGGAGGCAGAAAGAAGATTCAGGGAAGCCAACAAAGCCTACATCTTTTCACATCCCAACAAAAGTCAAAAGAAAGTCATCAAAAACCATCATCTCTATTGAAGAGCAGTCATCAACCAGTATAGCAAAATCATAAACGAAGCAAACAAGTTATCAAAGGAGCAACCTTTTTCGAAACAGTAGTACGGAAATTGATGAGCGGATAATTTATACGCTTTTTGGCATTGTTTTCATATAGTTTTTAGTAAGTTTGAGCTACTTTTAGGGATGTTTTCATTAGTTTTTATGTTAAATTCACATTTCTGGACTTTACTATGAGTTTGTGTGTTTTTCTGTGATTTCAGGTAATTTCTGGCTGAAATTGAGGGACTTGAGCAAAACTCTGAAAAAGGCTGACAAAAGGACTGCTGATGCTGTTGGAATCTGACCTCCCTGCACTCGAGATGGATTTTCTGGAGCTACAGAACTCCAATTGGCGCGCTCTCAACGGCGTTGGAAAGTAGACATCCAGAGCTTTCCAGCAATATATAATAGTCCATACTTTATTCGAAGAATGACGACGTAACTTGGCGTTGAACGCCAAGTACATGCTGCTGTCTGGAGTTAAACGCCAGAAAAACGTCATGATCCGGAGTTGAACGCCCAAAACACGTCATAACTCAGAGTTCAACGCCAAGATATGCCTTAGCACGTGAATTCATCAAGCTCAGCCCAATCACACACCAAGTGGGCCCCGGAAGTGGATTTATGCATCGATTACTTACTCATGTAAACCCTAGTAGCTAGTCTAGTATATATAGGACATTTATCTATTGTATTAGACATCCTGGATTGTATTTTGATCCTGTGATCACGTTAGAGAGGGCTGGCCATTCGGCCATGCCTGAACTCTTTGCTTATGTATTTTCAACGGTGGAGTTTCTGCACACCATAGATTAAGGGTGTGGAGCTCTGCTGTACCTCAAGTATTAATGCAATTCTATCTTCTTTTATTCAATTCTCTCTTATTCTTATTCCAAGATATTCATTCGTACCCAAGAACATGATGAATGTGATGAGTCAGATTACCCTCATTATCATTCTCACTTATGAATGTGCGTGATTGACAACCATGTCCGTTCTACATGCAACAGAGCTTGAATGTATATCTCTTAGATTCCCCAACAGAATCTTCGTGGTATAAGTTAGATAGTTGGCGGCATTCATCTGGATCCGGAAGGTCCAACCTTGTCTGTGGTGTTCCGAGTAGGATCCTGGGAGTCCGGAAAGTCCAACCTTGTCTGTGGTGTTCCGAGTAGGATTCCGATCATGAATGACCGTGACGTGCTTCAAACTTTAACCTGCTGGGCGTTGGTGACAGACGCAAAAGAGGGATTCTATTCCAGTAGGAGCGGGAACCAACCGGTGATTAGCCGTACTGTGACAGAGTGCGTTGCATAGTTTTCACTGCGAGGATGGGATGTAGCCATCAGCCACGGGTGATGCCTCCAGACTGGTTAGCTGTGCGAGTGACAGCCGCACAGGTTATTTCCCCGTGAGGAATGAAAGTAGCCACAGTTGATGGTGAACCCCTATACAAAGCTTGCCATGGAAAGGAGTAAGAAGGATTGAGTAGAAGCAGTAGGAGAGCAGGCGTGCTTGAGCCATGCAGCAGCTGTATATACTTAAAAGATACCTCTACCAATGAATCTGCATAAGTGTTCTATCCCTTTTATTATTTATTTCTTTTTATTATTAATTATTCGAAAACCCATAAACCATTTTTAATCTGCCTAACTGAGATTTGCAAGGTGACCATAGCTTGCTTCATACCAACAATCTCTGTGGATTCGACCCTTACTCACGTAAGGTTATTACTTGGACGACCCAGTACACTTGCTGGTTAGTTGAACGAGATTGTGAAGAAAATAAACAATGCCCTCAGAGTATACATCTTTTATAAATACATAACAACTGATCACAATTTCGTCCACCAGAAATCAACCCTAAAAGGAAGCCAAAACCGGGAAAATCACCCAAAGCATACATAAGGACGAAAGAAGACCAAGAAACAGGCATCACGGCAATAAACCAAGCACATAAACAAAGAAAAAGGTTCAAACTTTCCAAACGTACAAAATAGAGCGTCATCAAAGAAATCAAAAACAAAAGTAGCAGAAATAAAAAGGTGAAGAGAAAAGCAAAGCCAACCTGGAAGAAGGAAGAAAACTTTGAAAAAGAGCAGCGGAGATTCGACCAAAAGGCGGAAGCACCAAGCGAATGCCAAAGCGTCACAAATATATCTTTTAAAGTTAAGTCAATTTTAAAATTAAATCTTTTTCAAATATCTTTTTCAAATATATCTTTTTATCTTTTGTCTTATCTTTTTCAAAATTTGATTTCAAAATATCTTATCTAACTTCTTATCTTCTTATCTTTTTCAAAATTTGATTTCAAATCTTTTTTCAATCAATTAACTAACTTTTTGTTTGTTTCTTATCTTTTTCAAAACCACCTAACTACCTATCCTTCTCTAATTTTCGAAAATTCTCCCTCTCTTTTCAAAAATTCTTTTTAATTGTTTTAAATTTCAATTTTAAACTTATTTTTATTTCTAATTTTCGAAATTACATCCTTCTTCTTCAAAATTATTTTCGAAAATCTTCTTTTCTTTTCTTCTTCTATTTTAATTATTTAATTACTAACACTTCTCTTCACCTCTCCTCATCCAAAAATCTGAATCCCCTTCTTCATTCTTCTACCTCTTTCTTCTTCTACTAACATAAGGGAATCTCTATACTGTGACATAGAGTATTCCTCTTTCTTTTCTTGTTTTCTTCTCTTTCATATGAGCAGGAACAAGGATAAAGGCACTCTTGTTGAAGCTGATCCAGAACCTGAAAGGACTCTGAAGAGAAAATTAAGAGAAGCTAAATTACAACAATCCAGAGGCAACCTTTTAGAAAATTTCGAACAAGAGGAAGAGATGGCCGAAAATAATAATAATAATGCAAGGAGAATGCTTGGTGACTTCACAAAGCCAACATCCAAGTTTGATGGAAGAAGCATCTCCATTCCTGCCATTGGAGCCAATAACTTTGAGCTTAAGCCTCAACTAGTTGCTTTGATGCAACAAAACTGCAAGTTTTATGGACTTCCATCTGAAGATCCTTATCAGTTCTTAACTGAATTCTTGCAAGTCTGTGACACTGTAAAGACGAATGGAGTTAATCCTGAAGTCTACAGACTCATGCTTTTCCCTTTTGCTGTAAGAGACAGAGCTAGAATATGGTTGGATTCACAACCTAAGGATAGCCTGGACTCCTGGGATAAGCTGGTCACTGCCTTCTTGGATAAATTCTTTCCTCCTCAAAAGCTGAGCAAGCTGAGAGTGGATGTTCAAACCTTCAAGCAAAAAGATGGTGAATCCCTCTATGAAGCTTGGGAAAGATACAAGCAGCTGACCAAGAGATGTCCATCTGACATGTTTTCAGAATGGACCTTATTAGATATATTCTATTATGGTCTATCTAAATTTTCGAAAATGTCATTGGACCATTCTGCAGGTGGATCTATTCACCTGAAGAAAACGCCTGAAGAGGCTCAAGAACTCATTGACATGGTTGCTAACAACCAGTTCATGTATACCTCTGAGAGGAATTCTGCGAATAATGGGGTCCCTCAGAAGAAGGGAGTTCTTGAAATTGATGCTCTGAATGCCATACTGGCTCAGAACAAAGTGTTGACTCAACAGGTCAACATGATCTCTCAAAATCTGAATGGATTGCAACAGGCATCCAACAGTACTAGAGAGGTAGCTTCTGAAGAAGCTTATGATCCTGAGAACCCTGCCATGGCAGAGGTTAATTATCTGGGTGAACCATATGGAAATACCTATAACTCATCATGGAGAAATCATCCAAATTTCTCCTGGAATGATCAACAAAAACCTCAACAAGGTTTTAACAATGGTGGACGCAATAGGCTGAATAATAGTAAGCCATATCCATCATCTTCTCAGCAACAGACAGAGAACTCTGAACAAAATAATTCTAATTTAGCTAATATAGTCTCTGATCTGTCAAAGGCCACCTTCAGTTTCATGAATGAAACAAGATCCTCCATTAGAAATTTGGAGGCACAAGTAGGCCAGCTGAGTAAGAAAGTTATTGAAACTCCTCCCAGTATTCTCCCAAGTAATACAGAAGAGAATCCAAAAGGAGAGTGCAAAGCCATTGACTTAGTCAACATGGCCGAATGCACAAAGGAGGAGGAGGACGAAAATCCCAGTGAGGAAGACCTCCTGGGACGTCCTCCAAGCAAGAAGGAGCTTCCTAATAAGGATCCTGAGGAATCTGAGGCTCATCTAGAGACCATAGAGATTCCACTAAATCTCCTTCTGCCATTCATGAGCTCTGACTATTATTCATCCTCTGAAGAGGATGAAGATGTGACTGGAGAGCAAGTAACTCAATATTTAGGAGCTATCATGAAGCTGAATGCCAAGCTGTTTGGTAATGAGACTTGGGAAAGTGAACCTCCCTTGCTCATTAGTGATTTGGATACTTGGATTCAGGAAACTCTACCTCAAAAGAGACAAGATCCTGGCAAGTTCTTAATACCTTGCACCATTGGCACCATGAGCTTTGAGAAAGCTCTATGTGATCTTGGGTCAGGAATAAACCTTTTGCCACTCTCTGTAATGGAGAAGCTGGGAATCATTGAGGTACAACCTGCCTTGTTCTCATTACAATTGGCAGATAAATCCATGAGAGAAGCTCATGGGATAGTAGAGGACGTGCTAGTAAAAGTTGAAGACTTTTACATCCCTGCTGATTTCCTAATCCTAGATACTAGGAAGGAAGATGATGAATGCATCATCCTAGGAAGACCTTTCCTAGCCACAGCAGAAGCTGTGATAGATGTCAACAGAGGAGAGTTAGTCCTTCAATTAAATGGAGAATACCTTGTGTTTCAAGCACATGGCAATCCCTCTGTGACAAAAGAGAGTAAGCATGAAGAGCTTCTCTCAGTTCAAGGTCAAGAAGAGCCCACACAGTCAAACTCTAAGTTTGGTGTTGTGAAGCCACAACCAAACTCTAAGTTTGGTGTTCAAACCCCATATCCAAACTCTAAGTTTGGTGTTGGGACTAGACAACATTGACTTGATTGCTCTGTGGCTCCATGAGAGCCACTGTCAAGCTATTGACATTAAAGAAGCGCTTGTTGGGAGGCAACCCAATTTTATTTATCTAATTTTATTTTATTTTGTTTCTTTGTTATTTTTGTGTTTAATTAGGTACATGATCATGAGGAGTCACGAAAAAATCAAAAAAATTAAAAACAGAGTCAAAAACAGAAGAAAAAAAAATTTTCACCATGGAGGACGCACGGGCCGGCGTTCAGCGCCCAGAAGATGCATCTGGCGGGCGTTCAACGCCAGAACAGAGCATCTTCCTGGCGCTGAACGCCCAAAACAAGCAACATCCTGGCGTTTAACGCCAGGATGCGCACGCAGAGGACAATCTGGCGCTGAACGCCAGAAACAAGCTTGAAACTGGCGTTCAACGCCAGAATCAAGCATCACATGGGCGTTTAACGCCCAGAACATGCACCAATGGGCGTTTGAACGCCAGAATGGTGCATGAAGGCAATTTACACGCCTATAGGGTGAAGGAATGGTATTTCTTTTCACCTCAGGACCTGTGGACCCCACAGGATTCCCACCTCAGGATCTGTGGACCCCACAGGATCCCCACCTACCTTTTCTTTTAATCCTATTCACACTCTCCTAATCCAAATCTCATTCTCAATGTCACCCTTCCCAAAAACCTTCACCAATCACATCAATTTCTCTTCCCAATTACCCCATGCACCACTCACATCAACCTCCTCTTCCCCATAAACCCCACCTACCCCCACTACATTCAAATTCAAATTCCCACCCAAAATGGCCGAAACCTAACCCTCCCCCCCTCCCTATAAATACCTCCCTTTTCTTCTTCATTTTCACACAACATAACCCCTTCTTCTCTACATAGCCGAACCCCCCTTCTCCCTCTCTACTCACATTTTCTTCTTCTTCTTCTTCTACTCTTCTTTTCTTTTTGCTCGAGGACGAGCAAATTTTAAGTTTGGTGTGGTAAAAAGCCTAGCTTTTTATTTTTCATTCACCATCAATGGCACCCAAGACCGGAGTTTCCTCAAGAAAAGGAAAAGGGAAGGCAAAAGCTTCCACTTCCGAAACATGGGAAAAGGAGAGATTCATCTCCAAGAGCCACCAAGACCACTTCTATGATGTTGTGGCAAAGAAGAGGGTGATCCCTGAGGTCCCCTTCAAGCTCAAAAAGAATGAGTATCCGGAAATCCGACATGAGATCCAAAGAAGAGGGTGGGAAGTCATAACCAACCCCATGCAACAAGTCGGATTACTGATGGTTCAAGAGTTCTATGCTAATGCATGGATCACTAGGAACCATGATCAAAGTATGAACCCGAATCCAAAGAACTATCTCACAATGGTTCGGGGGAAATACTTAGATTTCAGTCCGAAAAATGTGAGGTTGGCGTTTCATCTACCCATGATGCAAGGTGATGAACGCCCCTACACAAGGAGGGTCAACTTCAATCAAAGGTTGGACCAAGTCCTAATGGACATTTGTGTGGAAGGCGCCCAATGGAGAGTAGACTCCAAAGGCAAACCAGTCCAACTAAGAAGACTGGACCTCAAGCCTGTAGCTAGAGGATGGCTGGAGTTCATCCAAAGATCCATCATCCCTACAAGCAACCGATCTGAAGTTACTGTGGATCGGGCAATCATGATTCATAGCATCATGATTGGAGAGGAAGTAGAGGTTCATGAAGTCATAGCCAATGAACTCTACAAAATAGCTGACAAGCCTTCATACATGGCACGGCTAGCCTTCCCCCACCTCATATGCCATCTATGTTACTCAGCTGGAGTTATCATAGATGGAGATGCCTCCATTGAAGAAGACAAGCCCATCACCAAGAAAAGGATGGAGCAAACAAGGGAAGTCCCTCACGGCCCCCAAGGAGAACATGAGGAAGTTCATCAACAAATGCCTCATGGAATGCACTTTCCTCCCAACAACTATTGGGAGCAACTCAGTACCTCCTTAGAAGACTTGAGCCAAAACGTGGAACAACTAAGGGTGGAACACCATGAACACGCCCTCACTCTCCAAGAAATAAGAGAAGATCAAAGAGCTATGAGAGAGGAGCAACAAAGGCAAGGAAGGGACATAGAAGAGTTGAAGAACATCATTGGTCCTTCAAGAAGAAGATGCCACTAGAGGTGGATTCATTCCTTGCTCTTTATTTCTTTCTGTTTTCGTTTTTTTATATTGTGTTTATCCATGTTTTGTGTCTTCACTTCATGATCATTAGTATGTAACCATGCCTTAAAGATTATGAATAATTCCATTAGTCCTTCACCTCTCTTAAAAGAAAAATGTTTTAATTCAAAAGAACAAGAAGTACATAAATTTCGAAATTATTAGTGAATTTAATTTAATTATATTGATGTGGTGGCAATAATTTTTGTTTTCTGAATGAATGCTTGAACAGTGCATATTTTTGATCTTGTTGTTTATGAGTGTTAAAATTGTTGGCTCTTGAAAGAATGATGAACAAAGAGAAATGTTATTGATGAACTGAAAAATTCATGAATTGATTCTTGAAGCAAGAAAAAGCAGTGAAAAAAAAAAAGTGGCGAAAAAAAAAATTATATAAAATAGAAAGAAAAAGCAAGCAGAAAAAGCCAATAGCCCTTAAAACCAAAAGGCAAGGGTAGCAAGGATCCAAGGCTTTGAGCATCAATGGATAGGAGGGCCCAAGGAAATTAAATCCAGGCCTAAGCGGCTAAATCAAGCTGTCCCTAACCATGTGCTTGTGTCATGAAGGTCCAAGTGAAAAGCTTGAGACTGAGTGGTTAAAGTCGTGATCCAAAGCAAAAGAGTGTGCTTAAGAGCTCTGGACACCACTAACTGGGGACTTTAGCAAAGCTGAGTCACAATCTGAAAAGGTTCACCCAGTTATGTGTCTGTGGCATTTGTGTATCCGGTGGTAATACTGGAAGACAAAGTGCTTAGGGCCACAGCCAAGACTCATAAAGTAGCTGTGTTCAAGAATCAACATGCCTAACTAGGAAAGTCAATAACACTATCTGAAATTCTAAGTTCCTAGAGAAGCCAATCACTCTAAACTTCAAAGGAAAAAGTGAGATGCCAAAACTGTTCAGAAGCAAAAAGCTACAAGTCCCGCTCATCTAATTAAATTAATATTCATTGATATTTTGGACTTTATAGTATATTCTCTTCTTTTTATCCTATTTGATTTTCAGTTGCTTGGGGACAAGCAACAATTTAAGTTTGGTGTTGTGATGAGCGGATAATTTATACGCTTTTTGGCACTGTTTTCATATAGTTTTTAGTAAGTTTGAGCTACGTTTAGGGATGTTTTCATTAGTTTTTATGTTAAATTCACATTTCTGGACTTTACTATGAGTTTGTGTGTTTTTCTGTGATTTCAGGTAATTTCTGGCTGAAATTGAGGGACTTGAGCAAAACTCTGAAAAAGGCTGACAAAAGGACTGCTGATGCTGTTGGAATCTGACCTCCCTGCACTCGAAATGGATTTTCTTTTTAGTACCTTTGTGCTTAGAGCTTGTTGAGGGTTGCCCAACACCAAACTTAGAATTGATGTATGGGGGCTCTGTAAAACTATGCACAGAAAGAGCGGGTTGGCATACTAGGTATTGCACTATTGTCCCTTTCTTATTAGAGGGAGAATTAGGATTGGACATCTTAAATAAGATGTAGTCCTCTCCTAATTGGAAAACCATTTCTCCTTTAGCAACATTAATCAAAGCTATTGCAGTAGCTAAGAAGGGTCTTCCAAGGATGACACAGTCATCCTCATCCTCTCCAATGTCCAAGATAATAAAGTTTGCAGGAATGTAGTGGTTTTCAACCTTAACCAAGACATCCTCTACTAAGCCATATGGCTTTTTCATGGTCTTATCTGCCATCTCTAAAGAGATGTGTGCAGCTTATACCTCAAGGATTCCCAACTTCTCCATTACTGAGAGTGGCACGAGGTTAATGCTTGACCCTAGGTCACACAGAACCTTTTCAAAGGTCATAATACCTATGGTGCAAGGAATCAGAGAGCGTCCAGGGTTTGGAAGCTTCTGAGGTAGCTCTTACTGAACCAAAGCATGGAGTTCTTTGGTAAGCAGTGGATGTTCTTTCTCCAGAGGCTTTGTACCAAATAACTTGGTATTCAGCTTCATTCGAACTCCTATGAAACGAGCAACTTGCTCTTCCCTAGTGTCTTCATCCTCACTTGAGGATGAGTAGTCATCAGAACTTATGCACTGTAGAAGTGCATTCAAAGGAACCTCAATTGTCTTTATGGTTTCCTTTGGTTCTGGGCTAGAGGGTTCTTGAGTGGGATTTAGGCACTTAAAGGGGGTGCTTGTGCTGGCGTTCAACACCAGCTCTGTCAGCTCGTTGGGTGTTAAATACCCTTGCTGTCCACCCTGACTGGCATTAAACGCTAGTCCTCCTAGCATTTTGGGCGTTGAATGCCCAGCAGGGAGGTCCTTGCTGGCGTTCAATGCCAGCTTCCCTGGGATGGTGGGCGTTGAACGCCTAATGAGGGGTTCCTCACTGGCGTTCAGCGCCAGAATGGCTGCCTAGTTGGGCGTTGAACGCCCAGTGAGGGGTTTCTCACTGCGTTCAATGCCAGTAAGCCTTCCTGTTTGGGCGTTGAGCGCCCAGCCAGTGCTCCCTGGCTGGCGTTCAACGTCAGCTTTTCTGCCAGGATAGGCGTTGAACGCCCAGTGAGGACTTCCTCACTGGCGTTTAACGCCAGGCTTGCTGCCATTGTGGGCGTTAAACGCCCAGTGAAGTCTTCTTCACTGGCGTTCAACGCCTTTCCATTCTCCTCCAATTCGGCCTCAACCTCCATGGTTATAGCCTTGCACTCTTCTCTAGGATTAACCTTAGTGTTACTGGGAAGAGTGACAGGAGGGATCTCAGGGATCCTCTTGCTCAGTTGACCAACCTGTACCTCCAAATTTCTAATGGAGGACCTTGTTTCATTAATAAAACTATGAGTGGTCTTAGTGAGGCTGGAGACTAGAGTGGCTAAGTCAGAGAGGCTCTGCTTAGAGGTCTCCATATTCCCTTGAGAAGATGGGAATGGTGGTTTGTTATTGAACCTATTCTAGTTCCTACCACCTTGATTGTTATTGAAACATTGCTGAGGTTTCTGTTGATCCTTCCATGAAAGGTTAGGATGATTCATCCATGGTGGGTTGATCAGGATCATAAGCTTCTTCTTCAAGTGAAGCTTTCTTATTACTGCCAGCTGCAGTTTGCATCTCAGTGAGATATTGAGAGATCATGTTGACCTGTTGGATCAGGATCTTATTTCGAGCCAAGATGGCATTCAGAGTCTCAACTGCATGAACTCCTTACTTTTGAGAGGTTCCATGGTTTACAGGATTCCTCTCAGAGGTGTACATGAATTGGTTGTTTGCAACCATCTCAATGAGTTCTCTGGCTTCTGTAGGTGTTTTCTTCAAGTGGAGAGATCCACCTACAGAGCTATCCAAGAAAATCTTGGATATCTCAGATAAGCCATCGTAGAACACGCCTATGAGGGACCACTCTGAGAGCATGTCAGGAGGACATCTCCTGATCAGCTGCTTGTATCTTTCCCAGGCTTCATAGAGGGATTCACCTTCTCTTTATCTGAAGGTTTGAACTTCCACTCTAACCTCGCTCATCCTTTGAGGAGGAAAGAAATTAGCCAGAAAAGCATTAACTAGCTTTTCCCAAGAGTCAAGACTCTCTTTTGGTTGGGCATCCAACCAAAAATTAGCTTTGTCTCTTAAAGCAAAGGGGAAAAGCATCAGCTTGTAGACTTCAGGATCAACTCTATTAGTCTTTACAGTATCACAGATCTGTAAGAATTTTGCTAAGAACTGATGTGGATCTTCCAGTGGAAGTCCATAAAATTTGCAGTTCTGTTGCAGAAGAGAGACTAACTGAGGCATAAACTCAAAATTGTTAGCTCCAATGACAGGTACAGCAATGCTTCTGCCATAAAAGTCAGAGGTAGGCATGGTGAAGTAACCAAGGACTTTTCTAGGCTCCTCTTGTGGTTCGGCCATGTCCTCCAATTCTTGTTCAAAACTTTCTGAAATGTCTCTTCCGGAGTGTTGTGCTTTAACTTGTTGTAAACACCTCCTTAGAGTCTTCTCAGGTTCGGGATCAAGAGTCAATAGGGGTTCTTTATCCATGTTCCTGGTAATAAACAAGAAGAAAAGAAAAAAGAAGAAGAGAGACTACGCCAATAGACAAGAAGCTCCTCCTTAAAGTCAGAAATAGAGAAGAAAGAAGAAGATAAAAAAATAAAAATAAAAATAAATAAAAGTAGAAGAAAAATACCTTGGAAGTAGTAGATAAGAGTAAATAAAAGAAGATAGAATAAAAGATGGAAAACAAATCACAAGAAAGCTTTTTGTACCACTTGGACAAAAGAGCTTCCAGTGAAATGTGAAGAAGAAAGGAAAGAGGATAAGGAATTGTAGGTAAAGAGTCGAAGGAAGTAGAGTTGAATGAATATAGATGAGAAGAAAAGAGGTATAAATAGAAAAAAGTAAATAAGAATTAAAATATTTTTTATTTTTATTTAATTAATTAATTAATTTTCAAAAATTAAGTTATTAATTTAAAAAGAATTTAAATTTAAAATGTAAATTTTTGAAAATAGAAGAGTGATAAGATGAAGAAGTTTTTGAAAATTAAGAGAGAAGAGAGTTAGTTAGGTAGTTTTGAAAAAGAAAAGAGAGAGAAAAAGATATTATTT
Organism: Arachis hypogaea; assembly: GCF_003086295.3. Classification (NCBI taxonomy): domain Eukaryota; kingdom Viridiplantae; phylum Streptophyta; class Magnoliopsida; order Fabales; family Fabaceae; genus Arachis; species Arachis hypogaea. The sequence goes on from NC_092036.1 coordinate 94,686,320, forward strand.
TCGAAAATTAAGGCGGGATAAGAGTTAGTTAGGTGGTTTTGAAAAACAAGAGAGAGAAGAAGAGAAGTAATTTTCAAAAATTAAGAAGAGAGTTAGTTAGGTAGTTTTGAAAAAGATGAGAGAGAAGAAGAGAAGTAATTTTCAAAAATTAAGAAGAGAGAGTTAGTTAGGTGGTTTTGAAAAAGATGAGAGAGAATATAAGATATTAATTAAGAAAAGATAACAAATAAAAATAAAAATAAAAGATAAGATAAGAAAAGATTTAAATTTAAAATAAGATAAGAAGTAAGATAAGAAAAGATTTTGAAATTAAAATTTGAAAAAGATTAGATAAGATTTTTGAAAAAGATATGATATGTTTTGAAAAAGATAAGATTTTTGGAAAAGATGTGATTTTTAATTTTGAAAATTTTGATTTTTGAAAACTTGACAACTAAGATAAGATAAGATAAAATTTCAAAATTGAAATCTGAATTTTATATGTAATTTTCAAAAATTATGGTTGAAAATAAGTTAGAAAATATTTTTTTTATTTTAAAATTTTTTTATGAAAGAGAAAAACACAAAAAAGACACAAGACTTAAAATTTTTAGATCTAGCACCCTTGTTTTTTCGAAAATTTAGAGGGAAATACCAAGGGATACCAAACTTAAAAATTTTAAGATCAAAACACTTACAAGACTCAAGAACACTTTGAAGATGAATAAAAACACAAAGAACAAAATTTAAAGACTCAAAGAACACAAGAACATAACAAGAACACCAAACTTAAAATTTTTAGAAAACCTAGACCAAATTTTCGAAAATTGCAAGAAAAATAAAAATAAAAACCAAACTTAAAAACTTGACACAAGATTAAACCAAAGAAAATATTTTTGAAAAATTTTTAGAAAGAAAGACTCATAAAAATCAAAAAATACAACAAGTACAAAAACAAAAGACTCAAAACAAGAACAAAGATCAAACAAAGAAAATAAAAATATTTTTGAAAAGGGTTTTGAAATTTTTGAAAACTTTGAAGAAGAAGAAAATAAAAGTAGAAAAGCTAACAAAATTAAAAATTACCTTATCTAAGGAGCAAGACAATCCTTCAGTTTGTCCAAACTTGAACAATCCCTGGCAACGGCGCCAAAACTTGGTGCGCATGTATGCAAACCCCACACCTTTTCGTACAGCAGTAGTACCAGCAAGTGCACTGGGTCATCCAAGTAATACTTGAGCGAGTCAGGGTCGATCCCACAAGGATTGTAGATTGAAGCAAGCAATGGTTGTCTTGCAGGTCTTAGTCAGGCAGAATCAGAAGGTTGATAAATAAATATTTATGGGATTATTTGAAATAAGGATACTATGTTGGGAATAGTAAATAATAGGAATAGAGTTGAGAGTCAGAGTTGCTTTGTCTTTCTAAATGAACTCTGGTATTACTGTCTTCCTTACTTGTGAATGATCTTCTTCTGTGGCAGGCTATAAGTGATCAAAGCCATTGCTCGTGATCATTGATCTCCTCTGCTACAGGTCAAACACCGTTGCCCGTGGTCATTCAATTTGACGGAGGGTGAAGTTCTAGCAAGTCATTCTCTTGGCGATCCTACTCAAAGCGCCACAGACAAGGTCGAATCTTCCGAATCAGAGAACGCTGCTTCTTTGGATTCTAGCCTATTACCACGGAGACCCTAATCTCCCCAGAAATTGGCTGAACTGGTGTCTCGAGAAGTCCCCAACGAAGTCATGGATTAACTGTTTGAGAGATGTATAAACATAGCTGTTGGTTCGTGCTTTCCGGCCAAGTATTCACACGAACCCAAGTAGACGCGGGTGTTTGTCAGGCACGTACGTCTTAATGTGATGAGCAGAGCTAATTGGTTAGATCATCCTATTCACCACGATGAAGATCGGATATACATCTTAGAGATAGATCAAACACAGATCGAAGAAGAAGCATAAATACTTTTATTAATTCATAGGACTCAACAGGGCTCCTCCCCTCAACCTAGGAGGTTTAGAAACTCATAATGATGTAAAACCAATGATAAAAACGTGTATGATGCTGAGTGGAATTGAAAAAAGCTGTGAATTACATAAATAAAATCCTTTCAATACTAAACAGATGACTAGTAAGGGTAAAACAGTCTATTTAGTGCTAAAATCCACTTCTGGGGCCCACTTTGTGAATGTTTGGGCTGAGCTTTGATGAGATCCACGTGTTTAGGCTTCCTTGGGCATTGAACTTCAGTCCTGACACCTTTTTGGACGTTGGACTCCAGCTTGGAATCCCTTTCTGGCGCTGGACGCCAGAACTAGTCAGATGGCTGGCGTTGAATGCCAGTTTTTGGCCTTCTAATCCGAAGCAAAGCATAAACTATTATATATTGTTGGAAAGCTCTAGAAGTTAGCTTTCCATAGTCATTGAGAGTGCTCCATTTGAACTCCTGTAGCTCTAGAAAAGCTCTGCCGATTGCAGGTAGGTCAGATCTGGACAGCATTTGCAGTTCTTTCTCTGTCTATGAATCAGACTTCTACTCCAGCTCCTCAATTTCAGCCAAAAAATATCTGAAATTGTCCAAAAATACAAAAAACTCATAGTAGAATCCAAAAATTTAAATTTAACACTAAAACCTATAAAAACTTAATAAAAACTAAACAAAAACTACTAAAAACTATATGAAAATGATGTCAAAAAGCGTATAAAATATCCGCTCATCACACGTTCGGGTCCGAGTTAACGAGGGTACTCCCAATTCGATTCAGGGCACAAGGTGCCCCAGGATTAACGCGAGGCCGACACATAATTCGGAAGGAATATCCTTGCCAGAACACTCTTTAATTTATAATATGTGATAAATGAAGTACAAATAACGTTTTCCATTAAAGAAAATCCTCTATTGCTATTTGCTTTTACAAAATAAGATATAAAAAAGATGATTATTATAATATCTAAAAAATAATTTTAATTTATCAAAAAAAATTAAGATTCAATATTTAATTTAATAAATATAAAAATAAATAATTTTAAAATTATTTGAAGTTTGCTGTAATAAATAAATTAAAAAAATTAGACACAAAGTTATAAATACCATAAAATTAACTATAAGAAAATAGTGAAAAACTTAAAAGTTTCAGATCGAGACGGTTGATAATGACATGAACTCAACTAGAAATAAGAGGCGAACAAACGTTTATTCGTTTTTGATGGAAAGGGCTGAAGTAGGAATCCGTATCTAAAACAAAAACCTTGAAAGAATTCGGGCTTTTGATAGAGCCCATCACAATCAGAGGCAGTCAAGCAGTGTCGAGAACTCTCTGGTCTTCCCTCTCATATTCATTCTTCTTCTTGACTTCTCTTGCTCTTTCCCAAAAGAAGGAAAATATCTTCCTCATCCTCATGCCAAGCACAATGTTGTGTAATATATACATCTCCCTCCATCCCTCCAAGCCAGTACAATAGGACCCTAACATACGTGCGTAAAGCATCATCTAAACCTGTAGTCATCAGCAAATTAAACCTGTTTTAAAAATTATTCGCTTATTACTTCTGATTCGTCGAAATGGGTACCGCTACTGAGAAAGCCATTAGCATCGATCTCGGCACCACTTACAGCTGCGTGGCCGTGTGGCAGAACAATCGTATAGAGATCATCGCCAACGACCAAGGCAACCGAACCACTCCTTCCTACATTGCCTTCACGGACACCGAGCGCCTTATCGGAGATGCTGCCAAGAACCAGGTGGCAATGAACCCACATAACACGGTGTTCGACGCCAAGCGCCTCATCGGTCATAGATTCTCCGACCCTTCCATCCAGAGCGACATGAGGCACTGCCCATGATCATCGTCAACTACAAAGGCGAGCAGAAGCAGTTGCATCCGAGGAGATTTCCTCCATGGTGCTCACCAAGATGAAGGAGATCGCCGAGGCCTACCTGGGAAAAACCATCAAGAACGCCATCATTACCGTCCCCACCTACTTCAACGACTCTTAGAGGCAGGCCACCAAGGACGCCGGTGCCATTGCAGGCCTCAACGTCATGAGAATTATCAACGAGCCAACCGCCGTTGCCTACGGCTTAGACAAGAAGGCCTCCAAAACTGGCGAGAAGAACGTCCTCATCTTCGACCTCGGGGTGGCACCTTTGACGTGTCTCTGCTGACTATCGAGGAGGGCATCTTTGAGGTGAAGGTCACTGCCAGAGACACCCACTTGAGGGGCGAGGATTTCAACAACAGGCTGGTGAATCACTTCACGGCGGAGTTCAAGAGGAAGCACAAGAAGGACATGAGCAGCAATTCGAGAGTGCTCCGGAGACTAAGGACAGCGTGTGAGAGGGCCAAGAGGACACTCTCCTCCACCGCACAGATGACCATCGAGATCGACTTGCTCTTTGAAGGTATTGATTTCTACGCGACCATCACTCTGGCCAGGTTCGAGGAACTCAACATGGACCTATTCAGGAAGTGCATGGAGCTCGTTGAGAAGTGTCTCCGCAATGCCAAGGTTGATAAGGTTCAGATTCACGACATTGTCCTTGTTGGCGGCTCCACCAGAATCCCCAAGGTCCAGCAGCTTCTGCAGGACTTCTTGAACGGCAAGGAGCTCTGCAAGAGCATCAACCACGACGAGGCCATGGCTTACGGGGCTGCTGTTCAAGCTGCCATCCTGAGCGGCGAAGGCAACCAGAAAGTCCAAGACTTGCTTCTTCTCGACGTCACGCCCCTCAACCTGGGCATTGAAACCGCCGGTGGGGTGATGACGGTCTTGATTCCCAAGAATACCACCATACCTACCAAGAAAGAGCAGGTGTTCTCCACCTACTCGGACAACCAGACCAGCGTGCTGATTCAGGTGTACGAGGGGGAGAGGGCAAGGACCAAGGACAACAACCTTCTGGGAACATTTGAGCTCAAGTGGAGAATTATACATACAGCATGAGGAACACCATCAAGGATGACAATGTTGGTGCCAAACTGGATCCTTCCGACAAGAAGAGGATCGAGAAGGCCGTTGATGACACCATCCAGTGGTTGGACGGGAACCAGTTGGCGGAAGTAGATGAGTTTGAGGACAAGCTCAAGGAGCTTGAGGCTTTATGAAACCCTGTCATTTCCAAGATGTATCAAGGTGGTGGTGGACACTGGTGGTGGTGGTTTTGCTCCATCCTCTGCCAATGCTGCCCATGACAACTCCGCTGGTGGACCTAATATTGAAGAGGTTGATTGAGCGAGCTTCAACCTTCAATTTTTATAAGCCTTCTTTTATCGCGCTAGACACTGCCCTTTGTCTCTCTTTTTTTTCCCTTCCAGAGTGCGTTGAATGTAAACTATGAGTGAATAATGGTGAGGTACGGTAGTGTCCTAATATTGTCATATCCAAGTGTTGTTTTCTTTTTTCCTAAATAAGCACGTGATTTTTCTTACAACAATATAGTGACAGAGACAACTGCGAATGAATCATAATTGGCATTTGCGGGGAATTAAAAGGCAAAAAACACTGCAGGAAGTTGTCTGCAGAATGAGGTAGATATTTTATGAATCAAGCCTCACAATAATATTATACATTGATTGGATCAGAGCACAATATATATGCAGCCGCTAATATGATCGTATATTTTTGTTGATGAAAAAACAGAGATGGACAATAAGGGTGCCCAAACTTTGCCAGAACAAATTCATGTAGGAACAACAGGTTATTAACTTACTTTCGTCGTGCTCCCCACTTAATTATTAGTTTGGTGTAGCCATGATTTCGACACAAAAATAAATAGCATCTACTCAAATGAAGGGTGGAAACTCAATGCAGTCGATTTCACGTGAAGTTGATAATTGAGAACTATTGGATGATTTGACTAAATTTTTATCTAACAGCTTTTCCTTATCAACTTCACGTGAAGTCGACTGTACTTGAGTTTTCACCCAAATGAAGATGTTAAAAACATCTTCTTATAAAGATTCTTGTGTTAAAAGTATATTTTGTTTGTTTAGCCACACTTTTAAAAAAAATAATTTTGTAACATATTAAAATCAAACCTTATAATTTATCATCTAATAATAAAAAAAAATCTTCATATATCCACCCAAATAAATAGGCTCAAAAGATTTATCAAATATGCGGAATACTGGTGCACGAAATTGTGATCATCAATGGCGCCATTAACATGGTACGCTCAATTGCAATCTCAACTCTTTATCACAACTTCGCACAACTAACCAGCAAGTGCACTGGGTCGTCCAAGTAATAAACCTTACGCGAGTAAGGGTCGATCCCACGGAGATTGTTGGTATGAAGCAAGCTATGGTCATCTTGTAAATCTCAGTCAGGCGGAATCAAATGGTTATGGATGATTTATGAATAAAGCACAAAATAAAGATAGAGATACTTATGTAGTTCATTGGTGAGAATTTCAGATAAGCGTATGGAGATGCTTTGTTCCTTCCGTCTCTCTGCTTTCCTACTGTCTTCATCCAATCCTTGTTACTCCTTTCCATGGCAAGCTGTATGTTGGGCATCACCGTTGTCAATGGCTACAGTCCCGTCCTCTCAGTGAAAATGTTCAACGCGCTCTGTCACAGCACGGCTATTCAGCTGTCGGTTCTCGATCATGTCGGAATAGAATCCAGTGATTCTTTTGCGTCTGTCACTAACGCCCCACAATCGCGAGTTTGAAGCTCGTCATAGTCATTCAATCCTTGAATCCTACTCGAAATACCACAGACAAGGTTTAGACTTTCCGGATTCTCAAGAATGCCGCCATCAATTCTAGCTTATACCACGAAGATTCTGATTAAGGAATCCAAGAGATAATCATTCAAGCCTTGTTTGCATGTAGAACGGAGGTGGTTGTCAGGCACGCGTTCATAAGTGAGAATAATGATGAGCGTCACATAATCATCACATTCATCAAGTTCTTGGGTGCGAATGAATATCTTAGAATAAGAATAAGCTGAATTAAATAGAAGAACAATAGTAATTGCATTAATACTCGAGGTACAGCAGAGCTCCACACCTTAATCTATGGTGTGTAGAAACTCCACCGTTGAAAATACATAAGTGATAATGTTGATCATTGGCTTTGGCCCCAGAGAGGGAACCAGAAGAACCAAGATCTGATCTAAGATCTAAAGTGATCAAAAGATGAAAATACAATAGCAAAAGGTCCTATTTGTAGAGAACTAGTAACTTAGGGTTTACAAAGATGAGTAAATGACATAAAAATCCACTTCCGAGCCCACTTGGTGTGTGCTTGGGCTGAGCATTGAAGTTTTCATGTGTAGAGACTTTTCTTGGAGTTAAACGCTAGCTTTTGTGCCAGTTTGGGCGTTTAACTCCCATTCTTGTGCCAGTTCCGGCGTTAAACGCCGGGCAGTTTTGAGCTGATTTGGAACCAGTTTGGGCCATCAAATCTCGGGTAAAGTATGGACTATTATACATTGCTGGAAAGCCCAGGATGTCTACTTTCCAACGCAATTGAGAGCGCGCCAATTGGGCTTCTGTAGCTCCAAAAGATCCACTTCGAATGCAGGGAGGTCAGAATCCAACAGCATCTGCAGTCCTTTTCAGCCTCTGAATCAGATTTTTGCTCAGGTCCCTCAATTTCAGCCAGAAAATACCTGAAATCACAGAAAAACACACAAACTCATAGTAAAGTCCAAAAAAGTGAATTTTAACTAAAAACTAATAAAAATATAATAAAAACTAACTAAAACATACTAAAAATATACTAAAAACAATGCCAAAAACCGTATAAATTATCCGCTCATCACAACACCAAACTTAAATTGTTGCTTGTCCCCAAGCAACTGAAAATCAAATAAGATAAAAAGAAGAGAATATGCAATGAATTCCAAAAACATCTATGAAGATCAGTATTAATTAGATGAGCGGGGCTTTTACCTTTTTGCCTCTGAACAGTTTTGGCATCTCACTTTATCCTTTGAAATTCAGAATGATTGGCTTCTGTAGGAACTCAGAATCGAGATAGTGTTATTGATTCTCCTAGTTAAGTATGATGATTCTTGAACACAGCTACTTTATGAGTCTTGGCCGTGGCCCAAAGCACTCTGTCTTCCAGTATTACCACCGGATACATACATGCCACAGACACATAACTGGGTGAACATTTTCAGATTGTGACTCAGCTTTGCTAGAGTCCCCAATTAGAGGTGTCCAGGGTTCTTAAGCACACTCTTTTTGCCTTGGATCACAACTTTATTTTTTTCTTTTTCTTTTTTTCTTCTCTCTTTTTTTTTTCATTTTTCTTCTTTTTTCTCTTTTTTTTGTATTCACTACTTTTTCTTGCTTCAAGAATCATTTTTATGATTTTTCAGATCCTCAGTAACATGTCTCCTTTTTCATCATTCTTTCAAGAGCCAACATTCATGAACAACAAATTCAAAAGACTTATGCACTATTCAAGCATACATTCAGAAGTCAAAGTATTGCCACCACATCAAAATAATTAATCTGTTATAAAATTCAAAATTCATGCAATTCTTCTCTTTTTCAATTAAGAACATTTTTCATTTAAGAAAGGTGATGGATTCATAGGACATTCATAACTTTAAGGCATAGACACTAAGACACTAACGATCAAAAGACACAAACATAAATAAAACATAAAGCATAAAAAATTCGAAAAACAGAAAAATAAAGGACAAGGAGATTAAAGAACGGGTCCACCTTAGTGATGGCGGCTTGTTCTTCCTCTTAAAGATCTTATGGAGTGCTTGAGCTCCTCAATGTCTCTTCCTTGCCTTTGTTGCTCCTCTCTCATGATTCTTTGATCTTCTCTAATTTCATGGAGGAGGATAGAATGTTCTTGGTACTCCACCCTTAGTTGTCCCATGTTGGAACTCAATTCTCCTAGGGAGGTGTTGATTTGCTCCCAATAGTTTTGTGGAGGAAAGTGCATCCCTTGAGGCATCTCAGGGATTTCATGATGAGTGGGGTCTCTTGTTTGCTCCATCCTTTAGTGATGGGCTTGTCCTCATCAATGAGGATGTCTCCCTCTATGTCAATTCCAACTAAATAACAGAGGTGACAAATGAGATGAGGAAAGGCTAACCTTGCTAAGGTAGAGGACTTGTCCGCCACCTTATAAAGTTCTTGGGCTATAACCTCATGAACTTCTACTTCCTCTCCAATCATGATGCTATGAATCATGATAGCCCGGTCTATAGTAACTTCGGACCGGTTACTAGTGGGAATTATTGAACGTTGGATAAACTCCAACCATCCCCTAGCCACGGGCTTGAGGTCATGCCTTCTCAGTTGAACCGGCTTCCCTCTTGAATCTCTCTTCCATTGAGCGCCCTCTTCACAAATATCTATGAGGACTTGGTCCAACCTTTTATCAAAGTTGACCCTTTTAGTGTAAGGGTGTTCATCTCCTTGCATCATGGGCAAGTTGAATGCCAACCTTACATTTTCCGGACTAAAATCTAAGCATTTCCCCCAAACCATTGTAAGCCAATTCTTTGGGTCCGGGTTCACACTTTGATCATGGTTCTTGGTGATCCATGCATTGGCATAGAACTCTTAAACCATTAAGATTCTGACTTGTTGAATGGGGTTGGTAAGAACTTTCCAACCTCTTCTTTGAATCTCATGTCGGATCTCCGGATATTCACTCTTTTTGAGTTTGAAAGGGACCTCGGGGATCACCTTCTTCATGGCCACAACTTCATAGAAGTGGTCTTGATGCACCCTTGAGATGAATCTCTCCATCTCCCATGACTCGGAGGTGGAAGCTTTTGCCTTCCCTTTCCTCTTTCTAGAGATTTCTCCGGCCTTAGGTGCCATAAATGGTTATGGAAAAACAAAAAGCAATGCTTTTACCACACCAAACTTAGAAGGTTTGCTCGTCCTCGAGCAAAAGAAGAAAGAAGAGAGTAGAAGAAGAAGAAATAGAGGAGATGGAGGTGGGTTTTGTGGTTCGGCCAAGTGGGAGAAGTAGTGTTTAGGTTGTGTGAAAATGAAGGAGTGAAGATGGGTTTATATAGGACTGGAGAGGGGTGTATTGTTCGGCCATGTATGGGTGGGTTTGGGAGGGGAAGTGGTTTGAATTTGAATGGTAAGGTAGGTGAGGATCCTGTGGGGTCCACAGATCCTGAGGTGTCAAGGAAAATTCATCCCTACACCAAGTGGCGAGCAAAAATGCTCCTTCTGCCAATTCTGGCGTTAAACGCCGGGCTGGTGCCCATTTCTGGCATTTAACGCCAGCTTCTTGCCCTTTCCTGGCGTTTAACGCCAGTCTGGTGTCCCTTTCTGGCGTTAAACGCCCAGAATGGTGCCAGACTGGGCGTTAAACGCCCATTTGCTACCCTTACTGGCGTTTAAACACCAGCAAGGTTTTCCTCCAGGGTGTGCTATTTTTCTTTCCATTTTTCATTCTGTTTTTGCTTTTTCAATTGATTTTGTGACTTCACATGATCATCAACCTACAGAAAACATAAAATAACAAAGGTAAATAGATAAATATAACATTGGGTTGCCTCCCAACAAGCGCTTCTTTAATGTCAGTAGCTTGACAGTGGACTCTCATGGAGCCTCACAGGTACTCAGAGCAATGTTGGAACCTCCCAACACCAAACTTAGAGTTTGACTGTGGGGGCTCTGTTTGACTCTATTTTGAGAGAAGCTCTTCATGCTTCCTCTCCATGGTAACAGAGGGATATCCTTGAGCCTTAAACACAAAGGATTCTTCATTCACTTGAATGATCAATTCTCCTCTGTCCACATCAATCACAGCCTTTGCTGTGGCTAGGAAGGGTCTGCCAAGGATGATGGATTCATCCATGCACTTTCCAGTCTCTAGGACTATGAAATCAGCAGGGATGTAATAGTCTTCAACCTTTACCAGAACATCCTCTACAAGTCCATAAGCTTGTTTTCTTGAATTGTCTGCCATCTCTAGTGAGATTCTTGCAGCTTGCACCTCAAAGATCCCTAGCTTCTCCATTACAGAGAGAGGCATGAGGTTTATGCTTGACCCTAGGTCACACAGGGCCTTCTCAAAGGTCATGGTGCCTATGGTACAAGGTATTGAGAACTTCCCAGGGTTCTGTCTCTTTTGAGGTAATCTCTGCCTAGTCAATTCATCCAGTTCTTTGGTGAGCAAAGGGGGTTCATCCTCCCAAGTCTCATTACCAAATAACTTGTCATTTAGCTTCATGATTGCTCCAAGGTATTTAGAAACTTGCTCTTCAGTGACATATTCGTCCTCTTCAGAGGAAGAATACTCATCAGAGCTCATGAATGGCAGAAGTAAATCCAATGGAATCTCTATGGTCTCAGTGTGAGCCTCAGATTCCCATGGTTTCTCATTATGGAACTCATTGGAGGTCAGTGGACGTCCATTGAGGTCTTCCTCAATGGCGCTCACTGCCTCTTCTTCCTCTCCAATTTCGGCCATGTTGATGGCCTTGCACTCTCCTTTTGGATTCTCTTCTGTATTGCTTGGAAGAGTACTAAGAGGGAGTTCAGTAACTTTCTTACTCAGCTGACCCACTTGTGCCTCCAAGTTTCTAATGGAGGACCTTGTTTCAGTCAGTGAAACTTTGAGTGGTTTTGATTAGATCAGAGACCATGGTTGCTAAGTCAGAGTGACTCTGCTTAGAATTCTTTGTCTGTTGCTGAGAAGATGATGGAAAAGGCTTGCCATTGCTAAACCTGTTTCTTCCACCATTATTGTTGTTGAAACCTTGTTGAGGTTTCTGTTGATCCTTCCATGAGAGATTTGGATGATTTCTCCATGAAGGATTATAGGTGTTTCCATAGGGTTCTCCCATGTAATTCACCTCTTCCATTGAAGGGTTCTCAGGATCATAAGCTTCTTCTTCAGATGAAGCGTCCTTAGTACTGCCTGGTGCAGCTTGCATTCCAGACAGACTTTGAGAAATCATATTGACTTGCTGTGTCAATATTTTGTTCTGAGCCAATATGGCATTCAGAGTATCAATCTCAAGAACTCCTTTCTTCTGATTCGTCCCATTGTTCACAGGATTCCTTTCAGAAGTGTACATGAATTGGTTTTTTGCAACCATTTCAATGAGTTCTTGAGCTTCTGCAAGCGTCTTCTTCAGATGAAGAGATCCTCCAGCAGAACTGTCCAATGACATTTTGGACAGTTTAGACAGACCATCATAGAAGATACCTATGATGCTCCATTCAGAAAGCATGTCAGAGGGACACTTTCTGATCAATTGTTTGTATCTTTCCCAAGCTTCATAGAGGGATTCACCTTCCTTCTGTCTGAAGGTTTGGACTTCCACTCTAAGCTTACTCAATTTTTGAGGTGGAAAGAACTTTGCCAAGAAGGCATTGACTAGCTTTTTCCAAGAGTTCAGGCTTTCTTTAGGTTGTGAGTCCAACCATATTCTAGCTCTATCTCTTACAGCAAAAGGGAATAGCATAAGTCTGTAGACCTCAGGGTCAACCCCATTAGTCTTGACAGTGTCACAAATTTGCAAGAATTCAGCTAAAACTGATGAGGATCTTCCAATGGAAGTCCATGGAACTTGCAATTCTGTTGCATTAGAGAAACTAATTGAGGCTTAAGCTCAAAGTTGTTTGCTCCAATGGCAGGGATAGAGATGCTTCTCCCATAGAAGTCGGGAGTAGGTGCAGTAAAGTCACACAGCACCTTCCTTGCATTGTTGGCATTGTTGTTGTTTTTGGCTGCCATGGTTCTTCTTCTTTGAAGATTTCTATTAGGTCCTCTATAGAGAGTTGTGATTTAGCTTCTCTTAGCTTTTGCTTCAAGGTCCTTTCAGGTTCAGGGTCAGCCTCAACAAGAATGCTTTTGTCTTTGCTCCTGCTCATATGAAAGAGAAGAGAACAAGAAAATATGGAATCCTCTATGTCACAGTATAGAGATTCCTTGAGGTGTCAGAGGAAAAGAAAAATAGAAGGAAGAGGTAGAAGAATTCGAACTTATCAAGAAGGATAGAGTTCGAATTGTGCATTGAGGAGTAGTGTTAGTCCATAAATAGAAGGATGTGAGAAGAGGGGAAGAAATTTTCGAAAATTCAAGTGAATTAAAAAAAATTTTGAAAAATAGTATTTGATTTTCGAAAAATAAGATTGGGAAAGAAATAAAGTGATTTTTGAAAAAGATTTTGAAATTAGAAATCAAAAAGATATGATTGAAAACTATTTTGAAAAAGATGTGATTAAAAAGATATGATTGAAAAGATATAGTTTTAAAAAGATATGATTGAGAAGATATGATTTGAAAAAACAATTTAAAAAGATTTGATTTTGAAAATTAATGACTTGGCTAACAAGAAATTTAAGAGATATGATTCAGACATTAAACCTTTCTCAACAGAAAAGGCAACATACTTGAAATGTTGAATCAAATCATTAATTGTTAGCAAGTATTTTTTTGAAAATGGAAAAAAATTGATTTTGAAAATATATGATTGAAAAGATATGATTTGAAAAAGATTTGATTTTGAAAAATTTTGAAAACTTGAAAAAATTTGAATTAAAAACAAAATCTTCCCTCTTGTGCCATCCTGGCGTTAAACGCCCAGAATGGTATACATTCTGGCGTTTAACGCCCAAAACTCACCCCCTTTTGGGCGTTAAACGCCCAGCCAGGCACCCTGGCTGGTGTTTAAACGCCAGTTTTCCTTCCTCACTGGGCGTTTTGAACGCCCAGCTTTTTTTCTGTGTAGTTCCTCTACTGTATGTTCTGAATCTTCAATTCTCTGTATTATTGACTTGAAGAGACAAAAATTAAAAATTTTTGGATTTTTAATGATGAGGAATAATCAAAATGCAACTAAAATCAAATAAACAATGCATGCAAGACACCAAACTTAGAAGTTTGTATACTATTGACACTAACAAATTGAAAATGCATGTGAGAAATAACAAAACACTCAAGGCAAGAGAATATAAAGATCAGAACAGGGAAATCATCAAGAACAACTTGAAGATCAATTAAGACACATGAATGAATTCGAAAAATGCAAGAAGAACAGAAACATGCAATTGACACCAAACTTAAAATGAGACACTAGACTCAAACAAGAAATATTTTTGGTTTTTTTTATTTTGTAATTTTTTGGTTTTTTCGAAAATTATGTGGAAAAAGAAAATAAAGATATCAAAATTCTTAATGAGAATTCCAGGAATCATGCAATGTTAGTCTAAAGTTCCAGTCTAAAGAAATTAGACATAGCTAGCCAAGTTTCAGCATGACATTACATTCAAGAGCTAAATTGATGAGAATTAATCAACTTTGGTGATGATAAGAACATCACCTTGAAACACTAGAATTCATTCTTAAAAATTCTAAAGAAAAATACCTAAGCTAAGCAACAAGATGAACCGTCAGTTGTCCAAACTCAAACAATCCCCGGCAACGGCGCCAAAAACTTGGTGCACGAAATTGTGATCATCAATGGCGCCATCAACATGGTACGCTCAATTACAATCTCAACTCTTTATCACAACTTCGCACAACTAACCAGCAAGTGCACTGGGTCGTCCAAGTAATAAACCTTACGCGAGTAAGGGTCGATCCCACGGAGATTGTTGGTATGAAACAAGCTATGGTCATCTTGTAAATCTCAGTCAAGCAGATTCAAATGGTTATGGATGATTTATGAATAAAGCATAAAATAAAGATAGAGATACTTATGTAGTTCATTGGTGAGAATTTCAGATAAGCGTATAGAGATGCTTTGTCCCTTCCGGCTCTCTGCTTTCCTACTGTCTTCATCCAATCCTTCTTACTCCTTTCCATGGCAAGCTGTATGTTGGGCATCACCGTTGTCAATGGCTACAGTCCCGTCCTCTCAGTGAAAATGTTCAACGCGCTCTGTCACAGCACGGCTATTCAGCTGTCGGTTCTCGATCATGTCGGAATAGAATCCAGTGATTCTTTTGCGTCTGTCAGTAACGCCCCACAATCGCGAGTTTGAAGCTCGTCACAGTCATTCAATCCTTGAATCCTACTCGGAATACCACAGAAAAAGTTTAGAATTTCCGGATTCTCAAGAATGCCGCCATCAATTCTAGCTTATACCACGAAGATTCTGATTAAGGAATCCAAGAGATAAACATTCAAGCTTGTTTGCATGTAGAACGGAGGTGGTTGTCAGGCACGCGTTCATAAGTGAGAATGATGATGAGCATCACATAATCATCACATTCATCAAGTTCTTGGGTGCGAATGAATATCTTAGAATAAGAATAAGCTGAATTAAATAGAAGAACAATAGTAATTGCATTAATACTTGAGGTACAGCAAAGCTCCACACCTTAATCTATGGTGTGTAGAAACTCCACCGTTGAAAATACATAAGTGATAATGTTGATCATTGGCTTCGGCCCCATAGAGGGAACCAGAAGAACCAAGATCTGATCTAAGATCTAAAGTGATCAAAAGATGAAAATACAATAGCAAAAGGTCCTATTTGTAGAGAACTAGTAACTTAGGGTTTACAAAGATGAGTAAATGACATAAAAATCCACTTTCGGGCCCACTTGGTGTGTGCTTGGGCTGAGCATTGAAGCTTTCATGTGTAGAGACTTTTCTTGGAGTTAAACGCCAGCTTTTGTGCCAGTTTGGGCGTTTAACTCCCATTCTTGTGCCAGTTCCGGCGTTAAACGCCGAGCAGTTTTGAGCTGATTTGGAACGCCGGTTTGGGCCATCAAATCTCGGGTAAAGTATGGATTATTATACATTGCTGGAAAGCCCAGGATGTCTACTTTCCAACGCAATTGAGAGCGCGCCAATTGGGCTTCTGTAGCTCCAGAAAATCCACTTCGAATGCAGGGAGGTCAGAATCCAACAGCATCTGCAGTCCTTTTCAGCCTCTGAATCAGATTTTTGCTCAGGTCCCTCAATTTTAGCTAGAAAATACCTGAAATCACAGAAAAACACACAAACTCATAGAAAAGTCCAGAAAAGTAAATTTTAACTAAAAACTAATAAAAATATAATAAAAACTAACTAAAACATACTAAAAACATACTAAAAACAATGCCAAAAAGCGTATAAATTATCCGCTCATCAAATACTTTCGTGTCCATGCATATATATGTGTGTGCGCGCATGTTTTTTTATTTCTTGGCAAAGGATTTGGTCGCCCTCTCTAAGACATGGCTATCAACGACCCTTTCCAAAAATAATTATGATTTGAACCTCATTTTTTATCTAAGTTGCAAAAGTCTAATTGATTTGGAAAAGTATAGGTAGACAATGAAAATAATAAACAATGTGAACAATAGATATATCGGATGTTCATTTTATTAGGTGTGCAGATGGTTATTCTAATATTAAGATTTAGGTGGATAATTTGGAGGTGTAGTGTGCTTTGATTTGATTGGTGGTTGTTCGTGTTGTTCAAAAAGGTTATTGATTACTGTTCTGGGACTTACCTAGAACCGGATGATTGGGCTCAACTGAGAGACCCAAACGTTAGAAGAGGGTGGTCTCCGAGCTGTTATTGCTTGAGGAGCCTCCGTCCGAGTTGTATGTTTTGAGGAATAGGGGGTGGTACCTGCAGAGACACTCCGATGCCTAAGTCAGCAAAGAGTAAAGCAAGTTTAAGTGTATTGGAACTTAGTTTTACTTGAGTGTGTCAGTATATTTATAGATGATGAACCAATAACCACCGTTAAAGTAGTTCCACTTCTAATGATGGATAACCGTCCCTTTATCTTAGGATTGTTGAGATATCTCTTCTAGAAGTGGGTGAGAAATTTGAGGAGGCAGTTATTTATTTGAATCTGCCAGCACGTGTAGCACGTGTCGAATCCGACCTAATCCGACCTCTTCAGGAAGTCGGACGGATTGGTGAGGGTCAATCCTTTAGATTGGATCTTATTAGCTTAATTAGGCCTAGCCATTGCATTAGGTTAGAATATGAATAATTACCTAGCATAACCCGATTGATTTTTTTAACCCAATCCTAGTTCTCACTCTCCCAAATTGCAGACAGAACAACCTACTATGGTCCCCATTTTCTTCTTCCTCTTCCACTACCTAACCCTTTGTGCTCCTAATTTCAAAGACAATTAAATTCATTCCATCCGTCTAGTGTTGTGCTCTATACTATTCAATTTGGAACTTTATTGTTCTCTCAATTCGGAATTTTATTGTTCACCTCCTTCCTTTCACGTTGGCCCAGTCAAATCAATGTCAACACGTGTCAGGTGCGATGGCCCAATTGTTTTTTCCTTCTTCACGTTTTCTTAGCCTCTGGTTTTTTTTTTATTTTCTGTGGTACAGATTGGTGGTAAATGTAATGTAGTGTTATAGTTTTGCTAAACAACACAAATGAAAACTTCCACCGTGGGATGCTGGAAAAAAAATAGGCCCCCGAAAATCTTGGGTGAGCTTGAAATATACAGTGATGCGTCAACATATATACTTAAAATAACAGTTTTAGTAGATAACAAACCGATAAACATACAAACATAGTAAGGGCAAAATATTGATCCTTGGTGAACGGTGGACCAATATTTTGTTGGTGAAGCACGTCATCAACATAAAATTGGAACAGGAGCGAGAGTTCAACTCTGTTTGTCTGAGTCTCTCTAACGACAATGCAAGATTCCACGTCATGCCATGACAGCCTCTGACCCAATGGATAAGAGCTCCAATCACCTACATTGACCTCTCACATTTCTTTTCTATTAATACCTTCCGCTTTCAGATCCCATTTTGGATTTGTAGTGCCTTTCATTTTATCTAATATCACCTTCGAGTTCTCAACGAGGAAACCCACTATTTTAAGATTTAATCTCAATTCTCAAGTCTCAAAATTCCCGTGTCTTAAGGATTTTTTTATTGATTATGGTTGTTGCTGGGGTTTGGTGGTAATTCATGGTCATGGATGCAATTAAGATGTCAAGAAAGAAAACAGAAAAGACTTGAGATTTGTTGCTCCTCATCTTCTTCTTCTTTGACTGATTGTTACAAAACCTTAAGAGTCCAGCCCGGTGCGTCTCAATCTGAGGTTAAGAAGGCTTTTAGACAGCTTGCACTGCAGGTTTCATCCCCGGTCTCCTTAATTAATTAATTAATTAATATTTCAAAATTCAATCGATTAGAAGTGTTACACAATCAATTGAGTTGTGCTATAGAATACGAGTTTTTTCTTATTGCGAATCAATGAGTGTTTTATCCCTTGATTCGTAAAAGTTAAGAAAATTGTATTTGTTGATAATCAATCAATTGAATTTTGCACGGTAAAATGGGTTTTTTTTTCAAGATTCGATCAATTGAAAGTCACATAGTTGTTCTTAAGAGAATTAATGAAAAAAGACGAAGATTTTCCTCACCACAACTAATAACATAAAAAAAACATAGGAATTAAAGATGAAGAGCATGAAAACTAATAGCATAAAAAAGATAGGAATTAAAGATGAAGAGCATGGAAATAATTCTATTGATGTTGTATAATATGAATGGGACTAGGAGAGGCTCTAAAAATTTTGATCATGTTGTCAAAAAAAGACTTCCAATCGATTGAATTTTGAGAAAACACATATTGTCGTGCGAAACTCAATTGATCGTATTATACTTCCAATGGATTGAATTTTGAAAAAACTATTGTCATGCAAAATTTAATAGATTGTATTATACTTTCAATCGATTGAATTACCAACAAATACGATTTTTCTAGCTTTTACGGATCAAGGGATAAAACACTCATTGATATTGCCAAAATATTTATGGAGACCACAATTAATAAAAAATCTATTTCATTGTTATTTTATTTTTAATTGTTAATAAATATGATAAATGAATAATAATTTATAAAATAAAAAATAAATTTTATAATTAAATAATATATAAAGAATTAATTTATAATTAAAATTAAATAAGAACGATTTGATAATTATTAAAAAATTTAAAAAATATATTTTATTATTAAAATTATTTAATAATTTAAATGTTATGGACTATTGAATCTTTTGCCATGAAAGTTAACCGAACAAACCAATTTAAAGCTTGCTTGTCCTATACGTTTTTTTTTCCACGTAATAACTCACAAACCAAAAGTCTAAAAAGAAAATGCTGTAATTCTATGTAGCTTGTTTAGCTAGTTAATTAAAAAGCTACTCCTTCAATTTACTTAATTCCCTTGAATATTCTATCTAGGCCACGTTTCTGGTGGCTCCATTTAAGGTAACTATTGGTGGCTATATGTTGACTCTTCAATTGAGAGTTGACATGTGACATTATTTATTTCTCGATATATTAATTTATAGCTGTTTGAAAATTTATTATATCTTATTAATTTTACAATCAAAATATATTATATGTTGTTTTTAATTATAATTAAAATTAAATTATTTTTTTTAAATTAAAAAATTTTCATATTTTTTTATTAATTTTACAACTAAAATATTATAATTAAAATTAAATCTTTTCTTTTAAAATTAAAGAATTTTTTTCTCTACTAATTTTACAATTAAAATGTGTCATATATTATTCCCTCATTGCAATTGAAATCAAATTTTTCTCTCCAAAATTAAAGAATTTTTCCTTCCTTTTTCTTCCTTTTTTATCTCTCTCATTCCTTTAACTACTCTATCTATATCATTATCAATGATTAATTACGAATTTGACAATCAAAATATGCAATATGACATTTTTTAATTGCATTAAAATTAAAATTAAAATATTAAAATTAAAATCGAAATATACTTATATTATGTATCATATGTTACTATCTCATATATTACTATCTAATTTAATAACCAAATATGTCACATGATACCCTCTTACTAAAATTGAGAGAAAATATTTTCCTTCAAAATTAATAAACCTCCTTCCTAAATTTTCTCATCTACCTCTCTCTATTTTTCTATTCCTCCCTACCATTTTCACTCTATATATAATTTATATTTTATATTAATAACAAAATATATCATCCGATATTTTTATTATAATTAAAATAAAAAATTTTCTTCTAAAATTAACAAACTCTCGCTCTTATTCTTCATTTTTATCTTTCTCTCTATTTTCTCTCATTCTCAATTTGTTCTACTTTTCTGTTCTATAGAAAATAAAATTAACAAAATAATATAATTTAAATAAAAAATATTATTATTATATACATATTTTTTAGGTTTTTATTTAGTTTTAAATTTTTATCGCTTATTTTTTTAATTTATATTTTTATTTCTCTTATTTCAAATATTTATTACGAAAAATACTGATGTTATAATTAAAAATTTGAATCAAGATTCAATTGTTTAAAAAAAATTAATTTTAAGTTAATTTTATAACTATCAATATAATTTTTTTATACTAATATCTAATTATATTTTTATATACATAGAAAAAAATATTATTTTTAAATAATAAGTATAAAAATTAATTATTTCTATTTATACAATAAATTCAACACTTAATTAAATATAAAAATATACACGATAAATTATTTTAAATTTTAAATAATAAATGTTAAAATTAATTATTAATAAAATATTAGACTTTTTCATATAAAAATAATAACTAAAAATTGACGAAAATCAACACATTAATTATAAAAAAAAAGAATTAACACATTTACCCAGTTTAATTAATAGATTTACTTCAGTTTAATAGAATCATAAATACGGTCAATAAAATAATACTTCTCCAGATATTAAACTCTCATAAAAATTACACACTAGCCATCATAGCCACCACACTGGAGTAGTCACTATAGACAGCACCTTCTATCTATAGTCACAGCATACTCTGACAATAATGAACTTGTGTGTTACTTATTAGCTTGTGCACTAATAACATATCAAATGATACATGATAATGTATAAATGAAATGACGAATTCAGGAGAGTGATTGGGATTAGAATTAAAAAGGATTTCGGTTGAAGTTTTAACTTTTAGGGATTAACTGAATTGAAGGAGGGGATATATAAAGTATTTAGGCCACTTAGTATGTATCCTTATAAGTTACGATATAGGATACTAACACGAACACGAGACATGACACGACATACGATATGCGAATACACGAATTTCAAAATATATATATATATATATAATATATTTTTTAAATAAATTATAATGATATTTTGATATTTTATTGGTATTAAAATATAAAATATTAAAAGTATTTAAAATTTTTTATTTTAATAAAAATATATATTATTTCTAAACTCATTTCAAGAATACATATTTTTAGACCATTCGGTCCAAGAATACTCCCAAGTAGGGGTGGCAAGCGGGGGTAACCTGCCCCGCCCCGCCTAAGGCTAGCAATATATACCCTATTCGCTGGTATCCAATCCGAACCAACCCGTTCGGGTAGGGTTGTCTACCCTACCTGCTGCGGGTAGGATAGGATAGGGTACGAATTTGTCTGCGGGTAGAGTAGGGTACGAGTTTAGGGTATACCCTACCCTACCCGCACTCCTAAAATATATATATATATATATATATATATATATATATATATATATATATATAAAAGTTATGTATATAGTGAAGAAAGTGAGTGTTGAACTCACAATCTTTCTCTTATAAAAACTTGAAATAACCACTAAACTAGTTGATGATCATATTATTTATAATTTTATGTTAGATTTCTTTAAGATTTTATTGTTTTTAATTTTAATTTGAACTTAGTTTTTTATTTTCTATTTTATTAATATGTATAAAATTTGGAATAGTTGAATTTTATATTTGCCTAATTTTTTTTATTTTTCTGCGGGTAGGGTAGGGTTTAGAACTTTAGGATGTGGGTATGGTTAGGGTTGAGAGATTCTCAACCCGTGGATAGGATAGGGTAGAGTTTTAAGAAAGTTTTCAACCCGCGGGTAGGGTTATGGTAGAGTCCAAACCCTATCCATTGCCAGCCCTAACCCTGCCCCGTCAAAAACTTGCCCTTTGGCGGGCTGGCCTGACCCCCCTCCCCCGCGCCGCGTGCGCGCGCCTAATGAGGCGGAATTGAAACCTCACCCCGTCCTGCCTAACAGCAGGCTGGCGGGCCAAACCTGTCAAATCTCCTTTTTTTTTACTATTAAGTATTAAATAATATATATAATTTTACAACTATTTTAATAAATTTATAATTTCTAAAGATATAAAAAAATTATAATTTCTAAATTCATAAATATTAAAGTCTTTATAATTATAAATATATAATAAACATAATCATAAACCAAGTTTTTTGAAACAAAATAATAAAACTAACATTGTCCAAAGTAAAATAAATATTGTCCAAAACATATAATTAAACATCTACAAGTTTAGAACATAATCAATCAAATGTAAAACATAATCCAAAGCACTAAATTAGAACATCTTAAAAAAAAACCCTGAGCCTGGCGGGGAAGCCCATCCCGCCCCACCAAAGCCCACGGTTTCAGCAGTGCGGGTTAGGCAGAATTTTGATAAGTGGCAGCCTCAATTTTTCAATCTGACCCGGCAGATTTAGCGCCGTTTGTCACCCCTACTCCCAAGAGTACTCCACATACAAACAAGCCCAAATAGAATGATCAACAACTCTACATTTTTCATTATATCACATGTTTATTTCTGCTTTCTTTTATTCTTCTAGAATGTGTGAGCCAGTTGATATTCATTTTGTTAGCATTCTTTTAGAATATTCCACAAATTAAAAAAATTTGCTAGATATGATTGTAGATATGATGATCTCTGCTATATCCATTCATGGTAAAGATCGCAAATCCAAATAGAACACCTTCTTCTTCTCCTTCTCCTTCCTCTATCACACCCACAATGGATGATAATGATTTGAACCCCTCTCAAAATCCTGCTAGCCCCTTCTATATACACCCAAGTAAAAACCCAACATCAATTCTTGTTTGCCTATTCATACCAAACAACTACCATTCTTGATGTCGTTCCTTCTCTATGGCCATACTTTTCCAAAACAAATATGGCTTCTTGACAAGCTCAATCCATTCTCCTTCTTTTGATGACCCACTTTATCCTGCCTGGGAAAGGTGCAATAATTTGGTCCTTTTTTTATTACTTTACTCCCTTTCACCTTCCATTACCCAAAGTGCCATTTATCTATCTACTGCTTCTTTTATTTGGGAAGATCTTTGAGACCATTTTTCACAGTCAAACCTATTGCGCATTGCTGAGTTACAGAAAAAAAATCTATGCACTTAAACAAGGCTCACTCTCTGTCACTGATTTTTTCCTGCCCTAAGACTCTATAGGAAGAGATGGAAAATTCATGCCCTCTCCCTCTGTATATGCCCAGCAAAGACTTACCATATCCAAGACTTCATCATCCGCTTCTTGAAGAGACTTGATGAATGTTTTTCAGTGGTAAGATTCTAATTACTTCTCCTTGATCATTTGCCTCCAGTCACTCGAGTTTTTGCCATGGTAATTCAGCAAGAGAGACAATTACAAGCAGCTTCTAGCATTCTGGATGAACAACAAAACAACGAACTATTGCTGCTGCCATTGAAAGTCAACGACCAGGACACTGTCGCAAACGCAACTTTAGTTTCTCCGGCAGAGTACGTGGTGGGAGTTCCTCCAAGCAATGTACTCATTGCGGAAGAACAGGGCACATGGTAGACGCATGCTATGAAAAGCACGGGTATCCACCTGGACACCTGCAATACCCTAGACGGCCGTACGTTGGTGATCACACTATTCCCGCCATCAACAGCGCCGATTCCTCCGTTACCAACCCTACGCTGTTCTCCAATGGCGCCGCTCCATCATCCTTTTCATACAGCCTGGTTCAAGAAAAAAAAGCTATTAGGGCACCAACTAAACTAGGTCTTGGATTGACCCAGACCCAGCATACCGCCTTAATGAGCTTTTTGAAAAGGGTCGAGACCCATAGTTCAGTGTCTAAGGATGAGATCAAGCACTTTAGTTCCTCTTCCTCTCAATTTCAAATTGGGCTTCTTCCCAACTTAAATTTGGGTACCATATTTTATGTTCTTCTCATATTTTTTTAATTTTAAATTTTGCATCACACTCTATTTTTAACGGTGCATGGATGTTAGATTCAGGTGCCACTAATCATATTGCCTCTAATTTCTCTTATTTTATTTCATACATAAAAATTAAGCCAATAATTGTCCATATGCCCAATGGTTCCAAAGCTATAGCATCTTTTAAGGGTGTAGTTCAACTTTCATCCTCCTTAATTCTTTCTGACTTACTCTATTTACCTTGATTTCATTTTAATTTAATTTTCATCTCAAAACTTACATCTAAACTTCCTTATGATGTTACTTTCTTATAATTTTCATATATTGTGCAGGAACTAAACAGTTTAAAGATGATTGGTTTGGGTAGCTTAAAAGAAGGATTATATGTTCTTGAACAAGCTTTTCACAACACAAATTTATCACCTTCCTCTATCAACTCTACAAATATTACACCCATTACATCTTTAAACTTATGGCATTTTAGACAAGGTCATCTGTCTGAACAATGATTTAATGTCTTGCATAAACAATATCCCTTTATTTCTTTGCATCATGATGAACTTTGTGATGTATGCCATTTTTCTAAGCAACCAAAGTTTTTCTTTTCTCTTAGTAATAATAAAGCTAGCATGATATTTGAATTATTACATATGGATACATGGTGACTTTTTCGTCAAAACTCAATTCACAATCACAAATTTTTTTGTAATCATAGTTAATGATTTTAGCTACTTTACTTGGGTCATCTTGTTAAAATAAAAAAGTGAGGTATCTCAACATATCAAAAATTTCATTGCTTTGGTTGAAACACAGTTTAACTCTAAGATCAAATTTATTCGATCAGATAATGATCCAGAATTTCTTTTGACAGCTTTTTATTAATCAAAAGGCATCATTCATTAACAAAGCTACGTTGAAACGCTCCAACAAAATGGGAGAGTCAAACGTAAGTATCAACACATTCTAAATATTGCTCGTGCTCTCATGTTTCAAATCAAATTTGCCTACCACCTTTTGGTCTTATGTTATTAACCATGTAGTTTATTTAATAAATAGAGTTCCATATGTCATTCTTAATTTTAAAACTCCTTTTGAAACTCAATTTAATAAACGACCCAATTATGATAAATTCAAAGTTTTTGGCTGTTTATGCTTTGTTTCAACTATTTTGAATCATCGTTCTAAATTTGATTCAAGAGCACAAAATGGTATTTTTCTTGGTTATCAAAATGGTTTTAAAGAATATATTGTTTATCTTTTTTAACATAAGGAAATTACAATTTCCAAAAATGTGATCTTTCATGAACTTATTCTTCCCTTAGCCAAAATCAATCACCAGCCGACACAAAATGATTCCACTCTTATACCACATTAAAATAATCCAACCCCAAATAACACCAATACTTCATAAGCACCCTCAATTCCTATTGGGCCCATTCCTTTACCCAATGACCCATCCCATACTTCAAACCCACTTCACAATAATAATTTTCAGCCCCCCTTCTCCTGGAAGCACCTAACCTTCTCTCTCTCTGGATTCTCCTTCGTTTCTTCCTCCCAATCCCATTTACCTTGTTGTCCCAACTCTTTCTTCCAATGTCGTTGGTGAACCTTGTTCTTCACCTTTGCCAGTGACAGTCATTGAATCTCGTCACAGTCATTCAATCATTGAATCCTACTCAGAATACCACAGACAAGGTTAGACCTTCCGGATTCTCTTGAATGCCGCCATCAGTTCTAGCCTATACCACGAAGACTCTGATCTCACGGAATGGCTGGCTCGGTTGTCAGGCGAGCACTCGGTTGTCAGGCGATCAACCATGCATCGTGTATCAGGAATCCAAGAGATATTCACCCAATCTAAGGTAGAACGGAGGTGGTTGTCAGGCACACGTTCATAGGTGAGAATGATGATGAGTGTCACGGATCATCACATTCATCAAGTTGAAGAACAAGTGATATCTTGGAACAAGAACAAGCGGAATTGAATAGAAGAACAATAGTAATTGCATTAATACTCGAGGTACAGCAGAGCTCCACACCTTAATCTATGGTGTGTAGAAACTCCACCGTTGAAAATACATAAGAACAAGGTCTAGGCATGGCCGTGAGGCCAGCCTCCCAATGATCTAAGAACTAGATGTCCAAAGATGATCAAAGGATCTAAAATAATCCAAAGATGAAAATACAATAGTAAAAGGTCTTACTTATAGAGAACTAGTAGCCTAGGGTGTACAGAGATGAGTAAATGACATAAAAATCCACTTCCAGGCCCACTTGGTGTGTGCTTGGGCTGAGCATTGAAGCATTTTCGTGTAGAGACTCTTCTTGGAGTTAAACGCCAGCTTTTATGCCAGTTTGGGCGTTTAACTCCCATTCTTGTGCCAGTTCCGGCGTTTAACGCTGGAAATTCTGAGGGTGACTTTGAACGCCGGTTTGGGCCATCAAATCTTGAGCAAAGTATGGACTATCATATATTGCTGGAAAGCCCAGGATGTCTACTTTCCAACGCCGTTAAGAGCGTGCCAATTGGGCTTCTGTAGCTCCAGAAAATCCACTTCGAGTGCAGGGAGGTCAGAATCCAACAGCATCTGCAGTCCTTTTTAGTCTCTGAATCAGATTTTTGCTCAGGTCCCTCAATTTCAGCCAGAAAATACCTGAAATCACAGAAAAACACACAAACTCATAGTAAAGTCCAGAAAAGTGAATTTTAACTAAAAACTAATAAAAATATACTAAAAACTAACTAGATCATACTAAAAACATACTAAAAACAATGCCAAAAAGCGTACAAATTATCCGCTCATCACAACACCAAACTTAAATTGTTGCTTGTCCTCAAGCAACTGAAAATCAAACAAGATAAAAAGAAGAGAATATGCAATGAATTCCAAAAACATCTATGAAGATCAGTATTAATTAGATGAGCGGGGCTTTTAGCTTTTTGCCTCTGAACAGTTTTGGCATCTCACTCTATCCTTTGAAATTCAGAATGATTGGCTTCTTTAGGAACTCAGAATCCAGATAGTGTCATTGATTCTCCTAGTTAAGTATGATGATTCTTGAACACAGCTACTTATTGAGTCTTGGCCGTGGCCCAAAGCACCCTGTCTTCCAGTATTACCACCGGATACATACATGCCACAGACACATAATTGGGTGAACCTTTTCAGATTGTGACTCAGCTTTGCTAGAGTCCCCAATTAGAGGTGTCCAGGGTTCTTAAGCACACTCTTTTTGCCTTGGATCACAACTTTATTTCTTTCTTTTTCTTTCTTTTTCTTTTTCTCTTTTTTTCGAATTTTTTTTTTGTATTCATTGCTTTTTTCTTGCTTCAAGAATCATTTTTATGATTTTTCAGATCCTCAGTAACATGTCTCCTTTTTCATCATTCTTTCAAGAGCCAACATTCATGAACCACAAATTCAAAAGACATATGCACTGTTTAAGCATACATTCAGAAAACAAGAGTATTGCCACCACATCAAAATAATTAAACTGTTATAAAATTCAGAATTCATGCAATTCTACTCTTTTTCAATTAAGAACATTTTTTATTTAAGAGAGGTGATGGATTCATAGGACATTCATAACTTTAAGGCATAGACACTAAGACACTAATGATCACAAGACACAAACATAGACAAACATAAGCACTAAAATTCGAAAAACAGGAAAATAAAGAACAAGGAAATTAAAGAACGGGTCCACCTTAGTGATGGCGGCTTGTTCTTCTTCTTGAAGATCTTATGGAGTGCTTGAGCTCCTCAATGTCTCTTCCTTGTCTTTGTTGCTCCTCTCTCATGATTCTTTGATCTTCTCTAATTTCATGGAGGAGAACAGAGTGTTCTTGGTGCTCCACCCTTAGTTGTCCCATGTTGGAACTCAATTCTCCTAGGGAGGTGTTTAGTTGCTCCCAATAGTTTTGTGGAGGAAAGTGCATCCCTTGAGGCATCTCAGGGATTTGATGATGAGAGGGGTCTCTTGTTTGCTCCATCCTCTTCTTAGTGATGGGCTTGTCCTCATCAATGGGGATGTCTCCCTCTATGTCAACTCCAACTGAATAACAGAGGTGACAAATGAGATGAGGAAAGGCTAACCTTGCCAAGGTAGAGGACTTGTCCGCCACCTTATAAAGTTCTTGGGATATCACCTCATGAACTTCTATTTCTTCTCCAATCATGATGCTATGAATCATGATAGCCCGGTTTATAGTAACTTCGGACCGGTTGCTAGTGGGAATGATTGAGCGTTGGATAAACTCCAACCATCCCCTAGCCACGGGCTTGAGGTCATGCCTTCTCAATTGAACCGGCTTCCCTCTTAAATCTCTCTTCCATTGGGCGCCCTCTTCACAAATGTCTATGAAGACTTGGTCCAACCTTTGATCAAAGTTGACCCTTCTAGTGTAAGGGTGTTCATCTCCTTGCATCATGGGCAAGTTGAATGCCAACCTTACATTTTCCGGACTAAAATCCAAGTATTTCCCCCGAACCATAGTAAGCCAATTCTTTGGATCCGGGTTCACACTTTGGTCATGGTTCTTGGTGATCCATGCATTGGCATAGAACTCTTGAACCATTAAGATTCCGACTTGTTGAATGGGGTTGGTAAGAACTTCCCAACCTCTTCTTCGGATCTCATGTCGGATCTCTGGATATTCACTCTTTTTGAGTGAAAAAGGGACCTCGGGGATCACCTTCTTCAAGGCCACAACTTCATAGAAGTGGTCTTGATGCACCCTTGAGATGAATCTTTCCATCTCCCATGACTCGGAGGTGGAAGCTTTTGCCTTCCCTTTCCTCTTTCTAGAGGTTTCTCCGGCCTTGGATGCCATAAATGGTTATGGAAAAACAAAAAGCAATGCTTTTACCACACCAAACTTAAAAGGTTTGCTCGTCCTCGAGCAAAAGAAGAAAGAAGAGAGTAGAAGAAGAAGAAATAGAGGAGATGGAGATGGCTTTGTGGTTCGGCCAAAGATGGGATTTGATAGGTGAAGGGTTTTTGGGGAAGAGGTGTTGAGGTGATTGGTGAATGGGTGAAGAAGAGAGAGAGTGGTAGGGTAGGTGGGGATCCTGTGGGGTCCACAGATCCTTAGGTGTCAAGGAAAAGTCATCCCTGCACCAAATGTCATGCCAAAATGCGTTTTGGGTCAAATCTGGCGTTAAACGCCGGGCTGGTGCCCATTTCTGGCGTTTAACGCCAGTCTGGTGCCCCTTTCTGGCGTTAAACGCCCAGAATGGTGCCAGACTGGGCGTTAAACGCCCAACTGCTATCCTCATTGGCGTTTAAATGCCAGCAGGTTCTTCCTCCAGGGTGTGCTGTTTTTCTTTCTGTTTTTCATTCTGTTTTTGCTTTTTTCATTGATTTTGTGACTTCTCATGATCATCAACCTACAGAAAGCATAAAATAACAAAAGAGAATAGATAAAATATAACATTGGGTTGCCTCCCAACAAGCGCTTCTTTAATGTCAGTAGCTTGACAGAGGACTCTCATGGAGCCTCACAGGTGCTCAGAGCAATGTTGGAACCTCCCAACACCAAACTTAGAGTTTGAATGTGGGGGTTCAACACCAAACTTAGAGTTTGGTTGTGGCCTCCCAACACCAAACTTAGAGTTTGACTGTGGGGGCTCTGTTTGGCTCTGTTTTGAGAGAAGCTCTTCATGCTTCCTCTCCATGGTGACAGAGGGATATCCTTGAGCCTTAAACACCAAGGATTTTTCATTCACTTGAATGATCAACTCTCCTCTATCAACATCAATCACAGCCTTTGCTGTGGCTAGGAAGGGTCTGCCAAGGATGATGGATTCATCCATGCACTTCCCAGTCTCTAGGACTATAAAATCAGTAGGGATGTAATGGTCTTCAACCTTTACCAAAACATCCTCTACAAGTCCATGAGTTTGTTTTTGTGAATTGTCTGCCATCTCTAGTGAGATTTTTACAACTTGCACCTCAAAGATCCCTAGCTTCTCCATTACAGAGAGAGGCATGAGGTTTACACTTGACCCTAAGTCACACAAGGCCTTCTTGAAGGTCATGGTGCCTATGGTACAAGGTAATGAAAACTTCCCAGGATCCTGTCTCTTTTGAGGTAATTTCTGCCTAGACAAGTCATCCAGTTCTTTGGTGAGCAAAGGGGATTCATCTTCCCAAGTCTCATTCCCAAATAACTTGTCATTTAGCTTCATGATTGCTCCAAGGTATTTAGCAACTTGCTTTTCAGTGACATACTCATCCTCTTCAGAGGAAGAATACTCATCAGAGCTCATGACTGGCAGAAGTAAGTCCAATGGAACCTCTATGGTCTCATTTTGAGCCTCAGATTCCCATGGTTCCTCATTGGGGAACTCATTGGAGGCCAGTGGACGTCCATTGAGGTCTTCCTCAGTGGCGTTCACTGCCTCTTCCTCCTCTCCAAATTCGGCCATGTTGATGGCTTTGCACTCTCCTTTTGGATTTTCTTCTGTACTGCTTGGAAGAGTACTAGGAGGGAGTTCAGTAATTTTCTTGCTCAGCTGACCCACTTGTGCCTCCAAATTTCTAATGGAGGACCTTGTTTCAGTCATGAAACTTTGAGTGGTTTTGATTAGATCAGAGACCATGGTTGCTAAGTCAGAGGTATTCTGCTTAGAACTCTCTATCTGTTGCTGAGAAGATGATGGAAAAGGCTTGCTATTGCTAAACCTATTTCTTCCACCATTATTATTGTTGAAACCTTGTTGAGGTCTCTGTTGATCCTTCCATGAGAGATTTGGATGATTTCTCCATGAAGGATTATAGGTGTTTCCATAGGGTTCTCCCATGTAATTCACCTCTTCTATTGAAGGGTTTTCAGGATCATAAGCTTCTTCTTCGGATGAAGCTTCCTTAGTACTGCTTGGTGCATTTTGCATTCCAGACAGACTTTGAGAAATCATATTGACTTGTTGAGTCAATATTTTATTCTGAGCCAGTATGGCATTCAAAGTGTCAATCTCAAGAACTCCTTTCTTCTGATTGGTCCCATTGTTCACAGAATTCCTTTCAGAAGTGTACATGAATTGGTTATTTGCAACCATTTCAATCAGCTCTTGAGCTTCTGTAGGCGTCTTCTTCAGATGAAGAGATCCTCCAGCAGAGCTATCCAAAGACATCTTGGATAGTTCAGAGAGACCATCATAGAAAATACCTATGATGCTCCATTCAGAAAGCATATCTGAGGGACACTTTCTGATTAATTGTTTGTATCTTTCCCAAGCTTCATAGAGGGATTCTTCTTCCTTCTGTCTGAAGTTTTGGACTTCCACTCTAAGCTTACTCAATTTTTGAGGTGGAAAGAACTTTGCCAAGAAGGCATTGACTAGCTTTTCCCAAGAGTTCAGGCTTTCTTTAGGTTGTGAATCCAACCATATTCTAGCTCTGTCTCTTACAGCAAAAGGGAATAGCATAAGTCTGTAGACCTCAGGGTCAACCCCATTAGTCTTGACAGTGTCATAGATTTGCAAGAACTCAGCTAAAAACTGATGAGGATCTTCCAATGGAAGTCCATGGAACTTGCAATTCTGTTGCATTAGAGAAACTAATTGAGGCTTAAGCTCAAAGTTGTTTGCTCCAATGGCAGGGATAGAGATGCTTCTCCCATAGAAGTCAGGAGTAGGTGCAGTAAAGTCACCCAGCACCTTCCTTGCATTGTTGGCATTGTTGTTGTTTTCGGCTACCATGGGTTCTTCTTCTTTGAAGATTTCTATTAGGTCCTCTACAGAGAGTTGTGCCTTGGCTTCTCTTAGCTTTTGCTTCAAGGTCCTTTCAGGTTCAGGATCAGCCTCAACAAGAATGCTTTTGTCCTTGCTCCTGCTCATAAGAAAGAGAAGAGAATAAGAAAATGTGGAATCCTCTATGTCACAGTATAGAGATTCCTTGAGGTGTTAGAGGAAAAGAAAAATAGAAGGCAGAAGTAGAAAATTCGAACTTATCAAAGAAGATGGAGTTCGAATTTTGCATTAAGGAATAGTGTTAGTCCATAAATAGAAGGATGTGAGAAGAAGGGAAGTAATTTTCGAAAATTGAGTAGAAGATTTTGAAAACATTTTAAAAAAAACACTAATTGATTTTCGAAAATAAAAGTGGGAAAGAAATCAAGTGATTTTTGAAAAAGAATTTGGAATTAGAAATCAAAAAGATTTGATTGAAAGTTATTTTGAAAAAGATGTGGTTAAAAAGATATGATTAGTTTTAAAAAGATGTGATTGAGAAGATATGATTTGAAAAACATTTTTTAAAAAGATTTGATTTTGAAAATTAATGACTCGGCTATCAAGAAAAGATATGATTCAAACATTAAACCTTTCTCAACAGAAAAGGGGACATACTTGATATGTTGAATCAAGTCATCAATTGATAGCAAGTATCCTTGAAAATAGAAAGAAATTGAATTTGAAAAAGATTTGATTGAAAAGATTTGATTTGAAAAAGATTTGATTTTGAAAAATTTTGAAAACTAGAAAAAATTTGCATTGAAAACAAAATCTTCCCTCTTGTGCCATCCTGGCGTTAAACGCCCAGAATGGTGCACATTCTGGCGTTTAACGCCCAAAACTCTACCCTTTTGGGCGTTAAACGCCCAACCAGGCACCCTGGCTGGCGTTTAAACGCCAGTCTGTCCTTCTTCACTAGGCGTTTTGAATGCCCAGCTTTTTCTGTGTAATTCCTCTGCTGAATGTTCTGAATCTTCAATTCGCTGTATTATTGACTTGAAAAGACACAAATTAAAAATATTTTTGGATTTTTAATCATGAGGAATAATAAAAATGCAACCAAAATCAAATAACAATGCATGCAAGACACCAAACTTAGCAGTTTGTATACTACTGACACTATATGAGACACATAAACACTCAAGTCAAGAGAATTCAAGGATCAGAGCAATGAAATCATCAAGAACAACTTGAAGATTAATGAAGACACATGCATGAATGCAAGAAGAACAGAAACATGCAATTGACACCAAACTTAAAATGAGAATAGAGTCTCAAACAAGAAATTTTTGGATTTTATGATTTTCTAAATTTTTTTGTGCTTTTTCGAAAATTAAGTGGAAAAAGAAAATGAAGGTATCAAAATTCTTAATGAGAATTCCAGGAATCATGCAATGTTAGTCTAAAGCTTTAGTCTAAAGAAATTAGACATGGCTAAACAAGCTTCAGCAGAACATTGCATTCAAGAGCTAAATTGATGAAAATCAATCAGCTTTGGTTATGATAAGAACATCACCTTGAAACACTAGAATTCATTCTTAAGAACTCCGAAGAAAAATACCTAATCTAAGCAACAAGATGAACCGTCAGTTGTCCATACTCGAACAATCCCCGGCAACGGCGCCAAAAACTTGGTGGACGAAATTGTGATCACTACAACTTCGCACAACTAACCAGCAAGTGTACTGGGTCGTCCAAGTAATAAACCTTACGCGAGTAAAGGTCGATCCCACAGAGATTGTTGGTATGAAGCAAGCTATGGTCACCTTGTAAATCTTAGTCAGGCAGACTCAAATGGATATGAATGATGATATACGAATAAAACATAAAGATAAAGATAGAGATACTTATGTAATTCATTGGTAGGAATTTCAGATAAGCGTATGAAGATGCTTGTCCCTTCCGTCTCTCTGCTTTCCTACTGTCTTCATCCAATCCTTCTTACTCCTTTCCATGGCAAGCTCATGCAAGGGTTTCACCGTTGTCAGTGGCTACCTCCCATCCTCTCAGTGGAAATGTTCAACGCACCCTGTCACGGCACGGCTATCCATCTGTCGGTTCTCAATCAGGCCAGAATAGAATCCAGTGATTCTTTTGCGTCTGTCACTAACGCCCCGCCTTCAGGAGTTTGAAGCTCGTCACAGTCATTCAATCATTGAATCCTACTCAGAATACCACAGACAAGGTTAGACCTTCTGGATTCTCTTGAATGCCGCCATCAGTTCTAGCCTATACCACGAAGACTCTGATCTCACGGAATGGCTGGCTCGGTTGTCAGGCGAGCACTCGGTTGTCAGGCGATCAACCATGCATCGTGTATCAGGAATCCAAGAGATATTCACCCAATCTAAGGTAGAACGGAGGTGGTTGTCAGGCACACGTTCATAGGTGAGAATGATGATGAGTGTCACGGATCATCACATTCATCAAGTTGAAGAACAAGTGATATCTTGGAACAAGAACAAGCGGAATTGAATAGAAGAACAATAGTAATTGCATTAATACTCGAGGTACAGCAGAGCTCCACACCTTAATCTATGGTGTGTAGAAACTCCACCGTTGAAAATACATAAGAACAAGGTCTAGGCATGGCCGTGAGGCCAGCCTCCCAATGATCTAAGAACTAGATGTCCAAAGATGATCAAAGGATCTAAAATAATCCAAAGATGAAAATACAATAGTAAAAGGTCCTACTTATAGAGAACTAGTAGCCTAGGGTGTACAGAGATGAGTAAATGACATAAAAATCCACTTCCGGGCCCACTTGGTGTGTGCTTGGGCTGAGCATTGAAGCATTTTCGTGTAGATACTCTTCTTGGAGTTAAACGCCAGCTTTTATGCTAGTTTGGGCGTTTAACTCCCATTCTTGTGCCAGTTCCGGCGTTTAACGCTAGAAATTCTGAGGGTGACTTTGAACGCCGGTTTGGGCCATCAAATCTTGGGCAAAGTATGGACTATCATATATTGCTGGAAAGCCCAGGATGTCTACTTTCCAACGCCGTTGAGAGCGCGCCAATTGGGCTTTTGTAGCTCCAGAAAATCCACTTTGAGTGCAGGGAGGTCAGAATCCAACAGCATCTGCAGTCCTTTTTAGTCTCTGAACCAGATTTTTGCTCAGGTCCCTCAATTTCAGCTAGAAAATACCTGAAATCACAGAAAAACACAAACTCATAGTAAAGTCCAGAAAAGTGAATTTTAACTAAAAACTAATAAAAATATACTAAAAACTAACTAGATCATACTAAAAACATACTAAAAACAATGCCAAAAAGCGTACAAATTATCCGCTCATCAGACCTCTCCCCCGTCCTCTCCTTCTCAATCTCATACAATCCCTCACTCCATTGAGCCAATCAAACCGGACCAATCACTATTCCCCCATCCACCCGACACATCCACTGTCAAACCCGACTTTTCACTCGTCTCTCTGATTACGTCTGTAATACTTTTTTTTAATCCCCAAACTTATTCATCCTCAAGCTCAAGGTATCTCTGTCTTCAGTCTTCTCTTTTGCTTTATTTTCTACCTCACATACAAAGTTCCTCTCATCTTTATACTCTAATTGTGAACCAAAGACTTTTTAGAATATTGTTAAGGTTTCTCATTGGCAGCATGCCATGAGAGAGGAAATTACTGCAGTTGAGATGAACAAGACCTGCGTTCTGGTTGAGTGTCCTCCGACCGGAAAATTCATTGGGTGTAAATGGGTTTAAAAGATTAAACACCAGCTTGATGGTAGTATTGACCGCTATAAAGCTCACTTGGTAGCCAAGGGTTTCACATAGACAGAAGGGGTATATTTTCTTGAAACATTCTCACCGGTAGTGAAACCTATAACTATCAGAATTGTTCTTGCTCTGACTTCAATTAAAGATTGGCCAATCCAGCAACTTGATGTTAACAACGCTTTCCTTCATGGAGATTTGACGAAAACTGTCTATATGGCTTTACCCCCTGGCCTCAAATTTTCTCAGCCAAATCAATGTTGTAGATTGCTCAAATCATTATATGGATCGAGACAATCCAATAGAATGTGGTACGAGAAACTCTCCCTTCTTCTTGTTTCTTATGGATACTAGCAGACGGTTTATGATTATAGTTTGTTCTTCAAAATTCTGGGCATTGACATTTGCATAATACTGGTTTACATTGATGATATTATGATTACTGGAAGTTCTTCTTTTGAGATAACAATAATAAAGAGACTTTTGGACTCTAATTTTAAAATTAAAGACCTTGGTACATTGAAGTATTTTTTAGGTATTGAGGTAGCTCATTCTTCTCGGGGGATCTCTCTATCACAGAACAAATACTTCTTGGATCTTTTGAATGATTCTAGGCTTCTGAGTGCAAAACCCGCAGCTATTCATATGGATAGTACCACTAGACTTCATCAAGATGATAGTCCTCCTTTGTTTGATCCATTTATTTATCGGGGTCTTGTGAGACGGTTGATTACCTAACCACAACTCGTCCGAATATCACCTACGCCACCCAATAGCTTAGCCAATTCATGGCCACTCCTACTCATGTTCACTATGCAGCAGCTCATCGAGTACTTTGATATCCGAAAAATAATCTGGGCAGAGGTCTTTTCTTTCCTAGATCTTATAGTCTTTAGATATCTCGCTTCAATGATTCTAATTGGGCAAGTTGCCCGGATATTCGTCATTTATTAACTGGTTATTGCTTCTTTTTGGGAGATTCTTTAAACTCTTGGAGGACTAAGAAGCAAACTACTATTGCTAGATCTTCAACGGAGGCTAGGTACCGAGTCTTAGCTAATACTACATGCGAGCTTTTATGGATCTTGATTTGTTACGGTTTCTTCGTGTGTCTTGTGATCGTCCACCTGTTCTGTTTTGTGATAATTAAAGCGCCTTACACATTGCTGCCAATCATGTGTTCCATGAGAGGACTAAGCACTTGGAGGTGGATTGTCATCTCGTTCGCCAAAAGGCTCAAGCTAGCGTAATGAAGTTACTTCCTGTCCCATCTTCGCGACAATTGGTGGATATATTTATCAAGCCTCTCCAGCACATTCCTTTCATGCCAATTTATCCAAGCTTGGGGATTCTTTTATTCACATGTTTATTTCTCCCTTCTTTTATTCTTCTAGAATGTGCGTGTCAGCTTGTATTTTTCATTCTGTTAGCATCCTATTAGAATATTCCACAAATTAAAAAGATTTGCTAGATATGATTGTAGATATGATGAGCTTGTGGAAGTTGTATAATTACAGCAGCATACATCAGAATAAATCAAGAGAAAAATATTACACAAATTTTACCTTTCTCTTCTCTTTATTGCCTAAAATTTAGTCCATGTTAAGAATAAGACTGGATACGCTAACACGTGATGGTATTTAGGTATGTCCAAGTATGTCCGGAGAAGAATTTTTTATTTTTTATTAAGACACGGTTGGACACGGCAGGCATGCGTGCCAGACGAGTGTCGATGAGTGTCATATCCAAAATGTATCCAACACACAGACACGGCAACTCAGCAAAGTGTTCGTGCTTCATAGCTTATAGGTAATATCAATATCAAACAAATTATAGGCGCAGCTTAAAGATAAGAGGTGATCCGATTATGAGTTTATTAACACAAATGCGGTTTTGTTTTGGCCGAATGGGAAATTGAAAAAGGTTGGACTTTTCAACTTAAAATAGAATCTGAAACAAACAATATAATAAACTTATTTTTAGGATGTTGAGCGCTTGATTTTTTTTATATAAATCAAATAAATATTTTATTTATTTTAATACATAATTTATAGAGTATTTACAAATTTAAATATACATGTCACATATCAGATACACTAAATATAAGAAAGATATATACATATCTGTATATCACGTATTCAGTGCACTCAAAATATGACACGAGTTTAAAAATTAATATCTCAGACGCACTTAAGATCAAACTTTTTGAAAAGTTTGTACATATATCGATACCAAACATTCGATATAAATTGATATGTTTTTTGGATGTAGTGCATTCGAGATGTGTGTAAAATAAAATCAAATACTCTGCATCCTAAATAGCTACGTCCAAAATAATTCACTTATATAAAGAGTCTTAAGCACCATAACTCATCACAATCCATCCATACACTACATTCTTTTCTCCCTATATTCATAGATATATATGACTAATAAGTGAGTTTTTCTTTATGATTGTTTATCTAAATGAAGTTATAAGAAATGGTGAGGATGGAATAATATTTAAGTGATGTTCTCTTCTGATGCTATGCACTTGTCATTTAAATTCTATTGATACGCTGACCAATGTCACCTTAATGAAAACAGGTGCAGATGGTTCTAAGGAGGTTAAGAGGGTTGGATACATATTTCTATCAGCGCTGCTGAATGGAGGATTTCAAAATAGGATATTTTAGGTTCAAGTGATGACCATGTGCAGGTAATGTTCAACGTGTATGCAAAACTAATGTCGGAACATATGATTAAATGGTATGCTGAGGTTTGTGACATAAGTAGTGGTGGTGGGCCTTCTTCTTGAATCCAACAGGGCTTATCACTAGTGACAAATCCTATTCACTACGTCGATCCGAGTGGCCATGTGGAGGAGAAGGAGAGTGAGTCTAATTCGGAATACATTGTTGAAATAGGGTCATCTTGCGAAAGAAGTAAGGGTGTTTAATTCCTTGTTACTCCGCCATTTGTTATTTTTCAAGTCACAGATGTTCTAAGTCATTATCATACTCTTGAGATGTCATACAGTTGGATGACCCTTTTAACTTTGACGAAAAAGAAGACTATAACACAGATGATAGAGGTTGAGTTTAAGGTGAGATACTCTCATGCTTTATATAAACGTCCTCTAGCCATATTTCGAATGCAAAGGATACAAAAATATTGCATGCATATTTCGAATGTACAATTTATAAAATCGTTTATTAAAAATATCTCAAATGTGTCTGATATTTAACTAAATTCTTTACTTATCTTAGATTATGAACTTCCGAAATATGAACAAATTTTAATCGAACAAGTAGTGTCTGAGATATGATATGTTAAAAAAAAATAATAAACACCCTTCATATTACACATAAATGTAAATAAATATTTATTTAATTTATATAAAAAAATATGTTAAATGCTTATGATAAACAATGCATAGTTTCTGGCCTTTGATGGAGATTAAGTGTGTCTACTGTCCACCTCTTAATATATACACAATTAATTTACACTTTTATTGATACAGGGAGAATTATAAAAGAAATCATTTCTACTGTAATGGATAGGATAAAATTATGGGTAAATATCATTTTCAATCTTTGATCTCTTTTCCGTGAGACATATAACACCTTAATCATCCTTAAACTTCAACTAGGTCCCCACCCATCAGTAAAATTGGACAAATCAATCCCTGCAGCCGGTTGGCAACGGATTCCCGTCTGACGTGTCAAGTGTCAACTCCAAATGATTATAGGGACTAAAAAACTCCCTCCCTGCAAAAAAAAAATAAAATTCCTTTCTTCCCTTCTCCTCTTCTTCCCTTTTTCTTTCTCCTCCTCGTCTTTCTCTTCGACCAGTCACCATCATTTCCATTACCATCATCATCATCAAACTTCACCTCCATAACCATCACCGTGGCACCACCATCGCCGAACCAACCTGATACGTGCTTCAAATGTTCGTGATATGAAGAGTTCAAGTGTTATTTAGAAGATATTAATTTACATTTTTAGAATATTTTAATTTAATTTAATGTATTTTGATTTTGTTTATTTAATTACTAGATTTTACTTTATGTTTTCGGGTTTAGGGTTTTTCTATATTTTAACCTAATAAGAGGTTATAAATACCTCATAAACTAGAATAGTCGTAGTATAGAATGATTTAGAGGTTTTCTTTTCTTCTTCCTCTTCCTTTCCTCTTTCTCCTCTTCTTCTCTTTTTCTTCCTCCATCGTGCCATCTCCAAAACCACCATCTTCTCCCTCTGTTTTTCCACCTATAGTCGCCACCACCGTGGTTCTCTCTTCCTCCTCTTCTTCTCCTTCTCGCCCTCACCCAACCTCCCTCAATAGCTCACTCCAAATCCTCTCGGGATCACCAAGATCCGCGCTGCCCTCACCATCCTTTGTGCCGCCTCCACCGCCGCCGCTAACAACTCCCTCTTCCCTGACAGGTATGCCATCCAGAGTCCTTTGCCCTACCTCGTCCTCCGCAAGCGCTACAAGAGCCCCCATGTGGTATCTGGTGAGACATTTAAACTCGTCGTCGAGGCCTTTTTGTTGCCCTCAATTCCTGTCTTCTGTATATATAAAGTGTATGCTGTTAATGATATATGAATTACTAGCTTTATGATATTGTCAAGGTTAATGCAAAAAGAGTTTTAAGGCTATGGAGGTAGATAGTAATGATAATGGGTTTGACGAAGAGAAAAAAGAGGAAGGAGAGGAGGAGAAGGAGGAGGAGGAGGAGGAAGAAGAAGAAGAAGAGGGGGTTGTTTTAGTCCCTATAATCATTTGGAGTTGATACTTAGCACTTGGCATTGACACATCATACTTCACCTAACACGTCAGATATGCAACCCATTGTCAATCAGTTGTAGAGGTCGATTTGTCCAATTTTACTGATGAGTAGAGATCTGGTTGATTTTAAGAATGATTACGGTACGATATGTTTTACTGAAAAAAAAGTCAAAATCAAAAAGGTATTTATCCTAAAATTAAATGATATGACTTATTTATCAAATAAAATCAATAATATGATGAAAAACGTTATCCCTCTTTTTTTTTTCCTTACGAATGTTTTTGTCAAATACATAGAACGATTTTTTTTTCACTGAAAAGTTTAAAAAACACTGATAATTCTTAATATAAATTGAGAATGAAATATAAACTCCCAAAATATATATAAAAGTAACAAATTAATAAGTGCGCTACTTGAGTTATAATGTGAAAATATGAAATAGGAATTTTTTGTTTTCTTCTAGAAGGAAAAAGTTGTGAAAATTCAAAATTGGGCTTCACACCCACACCACGTTCAAAGGTTCCACTGCGTTCTGTTAAATAGTTCCCACGTGGAAAGTGGCAAGTGGCGAAAATAGGCATTAAAACCGTTCCACTAATAAGTTAAAAAAAATAATAAAATAAATAAATTGAGAAAAAGCATAGCCATTGCTAGTCGCTCTTGATGAAGCTCTAAGGTAGCGTTTGTTTTCAGGTACTGAGACAGAGACTGAGAGACTGAGATTCAGTATTGTGTTTATTAGTTCAGAGACTGTTACTAAAATTTCTGTCTCTGTCTCCAAAATTTCAGTATTTCAGTACTTCCAAAAAGTAGGAACACAGAGGACTGAAATTTTTAGAGATGGAGACTGAAACTTTAATAACATTTTATACCTTAAATACTTTCATTTCAATTAATTAATTCCAATTTTACCCTTTGTGCAAATTAAATTAGAGTTTCATTCTTATTTCAATTCATGTCTCCTATTTTGCACGAAACAGAATACTGAGATTTGTTTCAATCCCTGTCTCTCAGTCTCTGTCTCTCAGTTTCAGTCTTTCTGTCTCTGTCTCTCCACCAAACGCTACCTAACTGTCTCCACTCGCCAGTCTCCACCAATCCTCTTTTCTCTCACAAACACCAAATTCAAAAGCTCCGAACCCGAAACCATCTTATGGATCGGTCTGACCCGAACCGCTTCCGTAACCGTAAATCGACCTCCTCAACGGAACGCTTCCTTGGCGTCCCATCCAACGCGCCGCCTCTTGAAAACCCTAGCTCCTCCTCTGCCACCGACGAGCTCATCGAGGACGACGTCGTTTTCTTTGGCGACGACAACGCCGACAACAATCACCTCCCTTCCACTGCCTCCTCTTCTAACACATCCACCCCTAACCACCACCACTTCCACCATAACAACAACCACAAGGGCTTCGGATTCCGCTCCTCTGACACCTTCAGCATCCTTTCCGCTCTGCCGGAAAATGACGCCTCACCTACTGCTCCAAACGGCACGCACTTCTTCCACAAGGCCTCCTCGGTTTCGCTGTCCTCGTCTTCTTCTTCGTCGCGTATGATTCCCGCCATACCGAAGCCTCCGTCAGCGCACCACGATGTGTCATGTTATTATTTGACATCTTTATTGAATTGATTAATAATTTATTTTTTAATAAATTAAAACTAAATCGATTTATTATAATAATAAGCTCAATTGTCTACATTATAATTATTAGATCTGATTCGATCCGAATTACACAATTTAAACTGAATATCTTTAAATTCTTTGATAAAAAAATAAATATATCTTTGACTTTTTGTTTTGCGGACATTTAAATCCTTAAAAATTTAAAAATACAATTAGATCCCTAAAAAAATTGAGTTTATTGTTATCTATAACAATATATAATGCCAATACATAAGGTTTGGTGTCCAATTTTCTATTTCCTATTTTAACCCTACTAACATAATTCAAAAATATTTTACAGTTACTTATTTCTCTAACATATTTTCCACAATCTCTCTTTTATTTTTGTGGCCATATATGAAATGAAAAAAGGAATAATTAGAAGCCGACCAATGTTTAACCAATGGTGATAAATATTTTTTTTATAGATCTTATTATATTGAGGTATTCATTTAAATTATATTTTGTTTACTTTTATGTTAGTCTTTATTTATATAGTGTTGTTTTGAGTATGTCTGTGAGTACTGTACAGCAGTTTAGCCTCATTCTAATTATTCTATTAGAATTTTTTTTGTAATCATAAAAAATATATCTTTTTTATTTTTTTATAATTTCATTTTTTTGTAATTATAAAAAATATATCTTTTTTATTTTTTTTTATAATTTCATCCATTCTACTACTTTTTTTTTGACCTCTTAATACACTTTGTTATATTTCTCTTCTGCCATTATTTTTTTACCTTCAACACCATCAATTTTATCAGATCCATCGTTACAAATTTCATTTACTACATTTATGTATAATTTCCACCTATATTTTTTTTCTCTTTAATTTACTTACCCAATTAATATTTTCATCATTCTTTTACCTTTTTAATTTGTCCCCAATATTTCATGTACAAAGACAATGTTTTATCTTTTTTTCTTACCAAGGAAGAACTATTTTTTTTTCATCTCACATGTATTCTTTATTTTTTTAAATATGTCTGTACCTATCAATGATGAATTGAAAAAGTCTAATATTTTATTAAATTTTTTTAATTACTTCATATGGAATAATATTATTTTTTTAATTTTTAAATTACAGAGTATTATATTTAAAATTTGAGTACATGAATATTTATTTTTAAATTAAACTAAAATAAATGAATTATATTACAAAAATATAATTTATTTTGACTTCTATATATCATTTGTTTGGCATATGGCACTAGTTATTTGATTAACTTATAAAAGATGTAACATATAAATACTTGATAATAAACTGATAATTAATTATGGTGGGGTGAAGAGAATGGGGAAAGAGAAGAAAAAAACGAGAAAGAACAAAGTAATATAATAATGACAACTAGACAATAACAGGTATGTGTACAGAGAATAATAATAAGAGAAAAAAAATAGTATTTGATATAGTAAGGGAATATAATAAAAGTTATAAATTAATAATTTTAAAAAATAATGAAACTAAAAAAATTTAAAAAATTAAATATAAAATTAAAAAAGAAAAACTATAATAACAACATAATAAATTTGTTATACATAATAACAACATAATAAAATTTTTATTTTAATTTTGTTATGCATAATAACAACATAATAAATTTGTTTAATATCTTATTTAATTTAAATTTATAAATTTTATACATTCTAAAAGTTAATTTGATAATTTGGGTAAAAATTTTAAATGCTTTATGTCTTATTTTTTTTTAACGAAACTTCAACAACTCATAAAAGTTAACAAAATAGATGGTTATAAATCAAAGTGATAGACAAGATTAAAAGTTGCGAACTTGCGATAATAATACTTGGTGATAATTAAGTACGGACGGTTGGGTGAAGAGAAGATGGAAAGAGAAGGAAAAAACGAGAAAGGAGAACAAGGTAGTAATAATAATAATAATAATAATAATAATAATAATAATAATAATAATAATAATAACAATAACGATGAGACAATGACATGTATGTGTATAGAGAATAATAGCACGAGAAAGAATAGTGTTTGATATTGTAAGGGATATAATAAAAATATAAATTAATCATTTTGAAAATATAATAAAATTAAAGATAATTTAAAAAATTAAATATAAAATTAAA
Organism: Arachis hypogaea; assembly: GCF_003086295.3. Lineage (NCBI taxonomy): Eukaryota > Viridiplantae > Streptophyta > Magnoliopsida > Fabales > Fabaceae > Arachis > Arachis hypogaea. The sequence goes on from NC_092036.1 coordinate 94,730,228, forward strand.
AAAAAATAAAATATTTTTTAACAATTGAAATTATGCATGAAGATAGAGAATGTTTTGAATATAAATTTTTATCTCGACTTCAAATTAAATACTAATTAAAAATAAATAATTAAATTTAATAATGTTTATAAATAGTTAATTTGTAAATAATGTTTTTAAATTTTTATTTTGATTTTGTTACACATAATTTTTAATTGAATAATCTTGAAGCGCTTATATATTTATTTTTATGGTCAATAAATCTGACAGTTTTTCAAGACTAAAGAAATTATTAATAAGAAGATGTATGATGAAGAATTTTTTTCAGATACACAATTTTTATACTCTCCTATTTTGTTTATTAATTATTCTTATATTTTGATATTTAAAAACGAAAAAAATAAGCATTCTTATTTATTCTATTTTTTCACTATTTATAAAAAAATGAAGACCTCTTCGTATTTAAATTCATATTTTGGCCTAGCACTTAAAAAAGATGAAGATAAATATGAATATCCATGACATTTAAATAAAAATTATCTTTTATAAATAACTAACATGTATTTTGGTTTATATATATTCTTTTTGAATCAGAATAATGTTATTATCATTATTTTTTGAATTATATTTTAGTTTATAATAATTTTAATTTTAATAAAATATGATATAAATAAAGTAACGTCAACATTAAAATAAAAACATACTTATCTAATAAATTTGAAGAGTGAATGATATATTAACAAAAAAAATAAAATTAATTTCTTAAAAATAATAGAAAAACGGCTGAACACCCGCTAGTTATTATAAAAAATTTGGTTTTTTTTAATTTATTAAAAAATTAAAAAATAATCAGTTCATTAATACGTTCAATAATAATGCGACACATAAACGTTTTTACAAAAGGACATTTTACACAACTTTATGAGAGCATTCCCTTTTATATTTTACATATAATAATGCCTTTGTTTCGCATGCATGTGATAGAGTTGTATGAGATATGTCATAAAATTACTCATTTTAAATGATTAAATAATTATATTTTTAATAATTTTTTTAAATAAAAGTTTTTTTTAGATTTATTTAATTTTTACGAACTTTAATTTTTTATTTATCTTTATTGTTTTTTTCCACTTTTAAGATTTTTCACTAATAATCGAATTTTATATTTTTCGAATATAAAATTTTAATACGATGTTATGAAACTATTTATTTCAAAAACTTAAACTAATAAAAAAGATAACATGAATATGTTTAAAATATAATTATTTATATTATATTTTTTATTAAATTAATTTGTTGAGAATAATAATTTCATGAAAGTTACCTACTATAATATAAACTTCTTAGCTACCTAAACTTTGTCGTTCCCTTGCTGTCAGGAGAATATATAACTCCTTATTGTATATTCTTGTGGCAGGACTCCTATATATTATTCTCAACTAAGCTACCTAATTAATTAGTTCAAGAGGATCATGGTTTTGCATGACATAATTTCCTAAGTTCAACGTGCTTATATAATTATTGCAAATAAAAATAATTTCCTAAGTTCAACGTGCTTATATTATTATTGTATAGAACGTACATAGATCATAGTGGATTTCCTATTTGTCTCCAACCTTATTTAGCTTAGCCAACATCGTGAAAAGAAATAAACTTCAATTCGATGAATATTGATAATAAAGACAAGTTCCCCCTTCACATAGTGCTTCTCATCACGTGCACAGTGATGTTACATGATCAGTAATTAAGAAGAGTTGTTATTGGATTATGGTTAACAGTTACTATAAGAGTGTATGTGTAGTTGAAAAATTATAAATAATTCATAAAAATTTTAAATAAAATATTATATTTTTATATTTAGTTTAAAATTTAAACAATTATTTTTAAATAAGTTTAATTTTATAAAATTAAAATACTATCATTTAAATTTTTACTTTTTTTATATAAATATACTTAATTTTTATAAAAATAAAATTTGAATAACAAAATAATACTTGAATCACACCACTCTAATTATATATCCATTGTCATAAGCAACTTAATGGAAGAAGCACTATATGCATGACTATACTTTATAAGTAGCACTTAATTAATCAACTGCGGTCAATAAATGATCAATTGAAACAATTTGAAGATTTAAAAAAGTGCACAAGTCAGTATTTTTATTAAAATTTGGTCAGTATTTAGTATTTGTTTGGGTACTACTATTAAAAAGATATTTTTTATTTTTTAACGTATTTGATAAATTTTTAGTAATAAAAATAAAAATACTAAAAAATAAAAAAATTTAGAAGCTATAATTTACATCTTTTTTTAAAAAATATTTTTTTCTTAAAAAAATATATTTTTCATATAATAAATAAATAAAAAAATATTTTTATATAATTATACCCAAACATAATTGATAGATAAAAAGATTTTTTTGTATAAAAAATCCAAACATAAATTACTTTTATTTTTTCATAAGATCTTTTAAAAAAATATAACTCAAAAAAAATATTTTCTTAGAAACTCACCAAAACAAACCGTAATCTGCAAAAAAAAATTGAATAATTTTACATTATTAAAAACATTAATAATAATTCATTAATAACTATAAATCACAAAATCTACTATTTCAACACTTATCTTTATAATATATATATATATGCTTATCTTGATTCACTGACATAAACGTGGAAAGCTCTACATTCATAGTTTGATAAGTTGCACCATCATATCGCACTTATAATTATTTATTTGGAGTATGGTTGAATAGAAGGTATTCATCCTCCTTTAAATAAGTAAAAAATTTGGATCTTATTTGGGTTAATTTTTTTTTCAAGAGTACAGTAATGCATGGAAATTAAAATTTTTAGTTAAAATCAACTAATTTTTTAAAATTCTAGCTTATAAATCATAGATTTTTAATTTTAAATCATAAAATTAAAAGAGTTATTCTTCGCATACAAGCGATTAAAGCTTGTAAACCTTACAAGTTCAATTAAAACTAACTCAAAACGCGATTCGAACCATTCTTTTTCCTCTTCGTCTTCTCTTTTTTCTTTTCTTTCGTTTTTTGCCTTCTCTTTCTCCTTCTTCTTATTTTTCTTACTGCACGTTCTTCTTCCTCTTACTATTCTTCTTCTTCTTTTCTTTCGTTTCTGCACGTTCTTCTTCCTCGTCTTCCTCTTCTTCTTCTTCATTTACGTTCTTTTCTCTCTGTTTTCTCATTTTTTTTATTTTTCATGGTGAAATCGTTTTTGAAGAAGAAGAAGCAGCAGAAGATGAGGAGGAGAAAGAGAAAGAGTTCTGAATTATGCATAAGATGTACTTCAACGAATTTTGGGTGTAGTTTTGTAATCTTTTGGGTGTATTTCTGTAATCCTTTGGGTGTATTCCTATAATCGTTTCGGGTGAATTCCTGTAACCGTTTGGGTGTATTTCTGTAATCATTTGGGTGTATTTCTGTAATCGTTTGGGTGTATTTCTGAAGTTCCATTATCTTCAAAAGGATTATAGAAATACACCCAAAGAATTACGAAAATACACCCAAAAAGATTTAAGAAATACACCCAAAATTCGTTGCATAATTCAGAACTCTTTCTCTTTCTCCTCATCTTCTGCTGCTTCTTCTTCTTCAAAACGATTTCAAAACTTAATTTCAGAAACCATGAAAATCGAAAAAAAAACGAAGAGGAAGAGGAAGAGGAAGAGGAAGAGGAAGAGGAAGAAGAAGAAGAACCGTTCTGAGTGTAGCGCTTTGAAAACAGGAAAATCGAAAAAAAAAACGAAGAAAAAGAAGAGGAAGAGAAAGAGGAAGAGGAAGAGGAAGAAGAAGAAGAACCGTTTTGAGTGTAGTGCTTTGAAAATAAGAAACGGTTGAATAACGCATTAAAAGATCCATATGTGTAGCAACTTGTAAGACGTGTAAGTCAAAAAGACTTATATGTGTAACACTCCTCAAATTAAAAATTACAAAAGAACTGTCTATACTTTCTTTTTTTTAATTACAAGATCCCTATAAATTACAATTTATCAATAAAGATTGTATTAATTATCTTATATGGTAATGAAATTTGAAAAAAAAATTGTTGTGAAAGAAAAATACATAATAAAAATAATTACTGATATAAAATTATTTTCATGTTGAATCATCTAACAATTTTTATTTTTACATAAAAACAAATACCTATGATTGGTGACTATAATAATTTCTTATCGGAGATAATTACAAATCAACTATGTTACGTACGTGTACATCAAAATCAACGATTAATATAAAATAAAAAAGTATATGAAACCGATTTAAAATCAGTCAATAATAGAATAACTTAATTAATTATAAATATAATAATTAGTTTTATTTATTTATAATTTAAAATATTGATTATTAAATGTTTTACCATATTCAAATTAGGAGGAGATACGTTCAGTATCATTGCAACGTGAATCACGGAAACTAATTCAATTAGCTTTCGTACCATCTACGTAGATGTTTTGGATTTATCCAGAAACATTTGGCTGGTTCTTGACTGAAATCATCTTAGTTCTCTAGCATTATTGATATAAAATATATATTAAAAATAAATTAAATCACACATATATTTATACACAGATATATTAATAACTGATTTTAGTAGCTAATTTTAGTATACAAATAACATTTTTGTTACAAATAACTCATTCTACTAGCTACCAATTGTCAAATCATCAAGGCAATTAATGCATGTTTTCATCCAACGGCTTATATTTATTGTTCTTTGTGCAGGAATAATGTTCATACCAACTTATATATTTGGTTCATGGAGTAGCTTTATTTCAAACATTGTCAGCAAGGGATATATATAAAGAAAGTTATGGTTGTTTTTGGCTGATTTTTTTTTGTTACTAAATAATGTTAGATAGACAAAAAAACAGTCATAACTTACCTTATTTAGTATTAATTAATTATCACAATAATTAATAAATACTAAATAAAATAAGTTATGACTGTTTTTGACTGATTTTTTTTGGTTACCAAATATTTGATATATTAAGAATTGAATTCTGTGACGCCACCAGCATTGCTAGCTAGCACTAAGAAGTCAAGTGGAGTTTTTATCTGAATATATAATTGAAATGTATCTCGTATATTTTTTTATAAATTAAGCATTCGTTGCTTATTGAGTTAAATCTTAGCTTAGCTTGTTATACAAAGTAACAAACACTATGAAGAGGGGATGTAGCTGTTACATTTGGGGCATGAGTATGTTGGTGTTGTTTTTGGGAGTAAGGTCCCAACTCACAACAGATTTCTATAACACAACATGCCCTAATCTTTTCAAAGTGGTAAGGAGACAGGTTCAAAATGCCCTCATGAATGAGATGAGAATGGGTGCTTCTTTGCTTCGTCTCCACTTTCATGATTGCTTTGTAAATGTAAGCTAATTAACAACTTAATTACTATGTTATATATTATTGGTTATTTTTGCATTACATAATAATCTTGGGCCTTGGGGTATGCATGTATGTTTTGGATGATCATCAGGGTTGTGATGGATCAATATTGCTAGATGGAGGTAACGATATTGAAAAGTTAGCGGGTCCAAATTTGAATTCTGTACGAGGATTTGAAGTTATAGATACAATCAAAAGTTCTGTGGAGGCTGCATGTAGTGGAGTCATATCTTGTGCTGATATATTAGCCATAACCGCCAGAGATGCTGTTTTCCTTGTAATCATTCTATCTTTTTATTCGTCGCTCACATAAAATTATCTTCTTATAAATACGATAAATGATAATTGTTTGATGATTTGACATATTTTACTCAGAATCACTGAGATAAAGATGTCTAAAACAATTTTTTTAAAGATATTTTTTAATAATTAAAATTTAATAAATATAATCGATTAAATCGTGTTATTTTTGTTAAAATTAGGTCGGACAAATTAATTTAACCGAAAAAATATTGAATCAAATTTTAAATTGGTCTAAATTAATATTATTTTTTATAAAAAATGACTACAATACGCTTATTATAAAAAATGACTAAAATACTCCTATTATATATATATATATATATATATATATATATATATATATATATATATATATATATATATTTGAAAACTCTAAATCCTAACTTTATGACGGCAGAGAAGTAAAGGGTTAGAATTTAAAATTCTCAAAATTAATAAGGGTATTGTAGTCATTTTCTATAATAAGTGTATTGTAGTCATTTTTTATAAAAAAATAATATTAATTTAGATCAGTTCAAGATTTAATTCATAATTTTTTTTCGATAAAATTAATTTGTCTGACCTAATTTTGACAAAAATAATATAGTTTGATCGATTATATATATGTGTTAAATTTTAATTATAAGAAAACATTTTTAAAAAAAGACGTTTTAGACGTCTTTATTGATGTGATTCCCATTTTACACTTATTGTTCTGCTAGGTTGCATTTGATCCTAAGAAGAAAAAAAAAATAAAACATAAAAAACAAGACACAAAAATTAATGTTCTTAGATTTTATTTAGTGATAAACTAAAACACGTTATGAAAATTTAATTTATTTATTTTTTATTAAAAAAATTTAAGAAAAAATATAATAATAAAAATATAAGTATAAAAAATTAGCAAGAATAATAAAAAATAAGGTGTATTTTTTGTTAGTGTTTTTGTGTCTTTTCTATTATAATGGACACAAAATACACTAATTCATTATCTATAGACACAATATCTTTATTCATATCTCATCTATTAAATACAATTTTATGTCTCTGTATTCCTATTTCAGTGTTCGGTACCTATAAATAAATGCAACCTCAAGTGATTAAAAGTTTTTAATGTTTTGTAGAGCGGTGGTCCATTTTGGAACGTTTTATTGGGTCGACGAGATGGGACAATTTCAAATGGAACATTGGCAAGTCAAGTTCTTCCAACTCCATTTGATCCATTGAATACTATTATTTCAAAGTTCACTAATGCAGGCCTCAATCTCACTGATGTTGTTGCTTTATCAGGTAATAAAACTAAGTATCAGGCGTAATAATAAGGAATTATATTGAAGATACACGTAAGGTACAGTCAAATTCACGTGAAGTTGATAACTGAAAGTCATTAGATGAAAATTTAGTCAAATCATTCAAATCATTTAACAGCTCTTAACTATCAACTTTACGTGAATTGATTGCACCTAAGTTTCCACCTTAATTTAGACTAATAATACTAATTTGTATGTGAAGGTGCTCATACTATTGGGAGAGGAAGGTGTGTACTATTTAGCAATAGATTATTCAACTTCTCAGGAACAGGTTCACCGGATCCAACACTAGACACTAGCATGCTTTCAGATCTACAAAGTTTGTGTCCCCAAAATGGTGATGGAAACACAACTGCTCCACTTGATAGGAACTCCATAGATCTATTTGACAACCACTATTTCAAGAACCTACTCAACTCCAAGGGCCTTCTTAGTTCTGACCAGATACTCTTCTCTAGTGATGAGGCTGTTTCAACTACTAAGGCTTTGGTCCAAACCTATAGCAATAATTCTGCACTTTTCTTTGCAGATTTTGCTAATTCTATGATTAGAATGGGAAATATCAATCCTAAGACTGGCTCTGATGGAGAGATTAGAAACACTTGCAGGGCCATAAATTCCTAGTATATATTTGCCATTATATCACGATTAATTAATTAGCAAGAGATGTGAAATAAGGTAGAAACTTCAATGGAAGTTGATAGCTAAGAGACGTTAAATAATTTGACATGTTTGACTGAATTATCATCTAAAGACTCTCAACTATCAATTTCATTGAAATTAACTGAATTTCCACCGTGAAACAATAATAACAAGATGAAGATCATCATGATCAATAGTGTAGTTTAGTTTTATTTGGTATTGGCGGTGTCTTGTTATGTTGTTCATGTTCATCAGCAGTTTAATATATGGTACTCAAATGTATTACAATACCAATTTCAAGAAGATTATGAAATTAATAATTAATAATTAACTAATGTAGTTCGTAATTAATTTCCAGCAATATATAAATGTATATATAGGATAAATTCTTCTAACATAAAAAAATTGATAAAATAAAAAAAAAGTCTAATTATTTTTAAATTAAGATGCTGAAATTTATAATAAAAATTATAAATTTAATTAATCTATATTACTTATCACTTTATAATTTTTCTTACAATCTTTTTTGTAAATATGACATACGTTAAAATGTTAATTATTTCCAAAATTGATAAATATTAACTACTCTTCATGGCAGAAAAAAACGGTTGACATTACAAAAATTGAAATAATTTATGTTTATTTTTGGGTAAATAATGCATATAAATTAAGCATTAGGTATATATATACGATTCCACCAAAATAAAAAATGTTACAAGGTTCTGTCAAAAACACTTTTCTATATAGTTTGAATTAGTGCAATTCGAATTACACACACTCTCAAGCACTAATTCGAATCACCCTTATTCGAATTATACACACTAACATACTAATTCAAAAGGGTTAGGTTCGAACTAGTCAATTTGTTGTGCCCATAGTAATTTGAAACATGTTGTTTCGAATTATTCCCTGTTTTGTCTATATAAGGAGTTCGAACTAACCTCATTCGAACCACTATTCCAAATCCATACTCCACCAAATCTCAGAGAAAACGATCCAGAACAACTCCAACAAAGGCTTGAGCAGAATATTTAGCCGATGGAGAAACTATTAACATAATAAATTTATGAAATTAGATTAAATTAAAACCTAATTGAGTAAAAAACTTGAGGTATTGAAATCTCTCAATTTGGAGTTGATTTGATCTAATTTCATAAACTAATTATGTTAATAGTTAATTAGGACTATTAGGTGTGTGTTGTGATGTTACTTAACGTATCACATCAACAAATTCTGACGCTATTAGTAATAAAAATGATGGAAGGACTAACATGGCTAATTTAAAATTTTTAAAGGAAGAATTTGATTAAAAAAATTTTTTTGGGGACTAATTTAGTTAACGAGTATCTTTCAGGACTATTTGACCATTTACTCTTTATCTTCGAGTAAAGTACTAACTTGGTTCTTGTCTTTTTTCCCAAATCACAATGTGATCCCATAAGAAACACCTACTTTCAACGTTTATTCCTCCTCTTCCACTCCTGAACTCTTTGTTTGCTATTCATGGTGTTTTTTGGGTTCTAGAATTGCAACAAAGTGAGAGAGACGACGACATTCATCTATTAAACATCTTCTAGTAGAGCAAAATGGTGTTGATTTTGCTCACGTGAATGAGGACAGAAAATTTTTTATTGTTTTTACTCACGTAGATGAGAATAAACAGATTCTGTCATAATTGATAGAAACAAAAATTGATTAATGATATTTTTGTATAATATTAATTAAAAATAATCCAGAGATAAACATTTTAGACAATATTCTAATTTTATACTATTAAAAGAATTTAAAATTGGCCAAGTATTTCAAAAATAATAAATTTCCTTGGCCATATATTATATTACTCAAGTCTTATAAAATTTCAATTAATCAATTATTGTCATTCTATTATTGGACCCAACTTTTTACCTGGTTAATAAAGGGCTCAAGGCTCAAGAAGATTGAAAAGAATAATTATCTATAGACAAGGAATGCAAATAATATAAGATGTTGACTACCGTGAACTCAAACTATTTGTATAGGCTTAACTCTGAAGATGACATAATTACCATGAGGTATCTTAAAACTATTACGACGAGTTATTGCATCTCGATGTACTTGTGAATTAGATGTTGATCTCTCCCATTCACTGAGTACATAGACAAAACCCATCTTCTGGTTACACACTCTTAAGATGTTGGTATATATTTTACCCTTTTTTATTCTGTATCTTGCCTTCTCAGACTCAAGAACTATCACCTTTATATAAGTGTCATCTAATGCTCCCAAAAACAACCCTATCATCCATAAAAAAGTTATGATACTTAGATATAGAATCCTTCAGGCAAATATGAATCATACACAAAATACTTTAAGCTCTACTTTAAACCTTTTTCATGTGAGGTTAAGACAATCCTCTTCAATTGGTGTAGCTTTGGCAAATAAAATGCTTTGAATCCGTATTACAGCCTTCAAAACTTTATTAAAATACTTACTAACTGTCTCTCCGGACCTACAAAATCTAACCTGCAGACTACGATTTTTTGTGTGATGCGCTAAGATAATTAAGAAAGTCGCAACTGCTTCGACAGGCTTACATGACCATCCTCTATAAGTCCTCCTTGAACTTGTAGCAACTCACACAAATTAGCAAAGATATTTGTGTTCATTCTCAACTCCCAAATACAATTCCTATCACTCTTACCAATAATACGCTCTAAAGCCTCATGTCTAATTCTACTATTCATTCTTCCGCCTAACGACAATTGGCCACTAGTTCTATCCCTAAAGCAAACAAATAGCGCAAGCACAAAGAACAACATCAAATCTTCATGCTTGAATTTCATCTCTTCATAAAAACACACGCATCGCTTAATAATTTTTGACCGCTCTATTTCTTCTTAGCAAAGTCATTACATTGAAAAACGCATAAACATTCAAAAAAATTTAACACTACTTGATGTAAAATCTGCTATATCTTCTTAGAACAAAAAATAAGATCAAGAAACTGAAACCAAAATACAGTTAAATCTATTTACTTCTCAATTTTAATTTAGTTTCAAGCAAATTAAAGTCTTCCAAAAGCTGTTAGTCTAGGATTGTCTTAAGATGTTGGTATATATTTTACCCTTTCTTATTCTGTATCTTGCCTTCTCAGACTCAAGAACTATCACTTTTATATAAGTGTCATCTAATGCTCCCAAAAACAACCCTATCATCCATAAAAAAGTTATGATACTTAGATATAGAATCCTTCAGACAAATATGAATCATACACAAAATACTTTAAGCTCTACTTTAAACCTTTTTCATGTGAGGTTAAGACAATCCTCTTCAATTGGTGTAGCTTTGGCAAATAAAATGCTTTGAATCCGTATTACAGCCTTCAAAACTTTATTAAAATACTTACTAACTATCTCGCCGGACCTACAAAATCTAACCTGCAGACTACGATTTTTTTTGTGATGCGCTAAGATAATTAAGAAAGTCGCAACTGCTTCGGCAGGCTTACATGACCATCCTCTATAAGTCCTCCTTGAACTTGGAGCAACTCACACAAATTAGCAAAGATATTTGTGTTCATTCTCAACTCCCAAATACAATTCCTATCACTCTTACCAACAATACGCTCTAAAGCCTCATGTCTAATTCTACTATTCATTCTTCTGCCTAACGACAATTGGCCACTAGTTCTATCCCTAAAGCAAACAAATAGCTTAAGCACAAAAAACAACATCAAATCTTCATGCTTGAATTTCATCTCTTCATAAAAACACACGCATCGCTTAATAATTTTTGACCGCTCTATTTCTTCTTAGCAAAGTCATTACATTGAAAAACGCATAAACATTCAAAAAAATTTAACACTACTTGATGTAAAATCTGCTATATCTTCTTAGAACAAAAAATAAGATCAAGAAACTGGAACCAAAATACAGTTAAATCTATTTACTTCTCAATTTTAATTTAGTTTCAAGCAAATTAAAGTCTTCCAAAAGCTGTTAGTCTAGGATTGTCTTAAGATGTTGGTATATATTTTACCCTTTCTTATTCTGTATCTTGCCTTCTCAGACTCAAGAACTATCACTTTTATATAAGTGTCATCTAATGCTCCCAAAAACAACCCTATCATCCATAAAAAAGTTATGATACTTAGATATAGAATCCTTCAGACAAATATGAATCATACACAAAATACTTTAAGCTCTACTTTAAACCTTTTTCATGTGAGGTTAAGACAATCCTCTTCAATTGGTGTAGCTTTGGCAAATAAAATGCTTTGAATCCGTATTACAGCCTTCAAAACTTTATTAAAATACTTACTAACTATCTCGCCGGACCTACAAAATCTAACCTGCAGACTACGATTTTTTTTGTGATGCGCTAAGATAATTAAGAAAGTTGCAACTGCTTCGGCAGGCTTACATGACCATCCTCTATAAGTCCTCCTTGAACTTGGAGCAACTCACACAAATTAGCAAAGATATTTGTGTTCATTCTCAACTCCCAAATACAATTCCTATAACTCTTACCAACAATACGCTCTAAAGCCTCATGTCTAATTCTACTATTCATTCTTCTGCCTAACGACAATTGGCCACTAGTTCTATCCCTAAAGCAAACAAATAGCTTAAGCACAAAAAACAACATCAAATCTTCATGCTTGAATTTCATCTCTTCATAAAAACACACGCATCGCTTAATAATTTTGACCGTTCTATTTCTTCTTAGCAAAGTCATTACATTGAAAAACGCATAAACATTCAAAAAAATTTAACACTACTTGATGTAAAATCTGCTATATCTTCTTAGAACAAAAAATAAGATCAAGAAACTGGAACCAAAATACAGTTAAATCTATTTACTTCTCAATTTTAATTTAGTTTCAAGCAAATTAAAGTCTTCCAAAAGCTGTTAGTCTAGGATTGTCTTAAGATGTTGGTATATATTTTACCCTTTCTTATTCTGTATCTTGCCTTCTCAGACTCAAGAACTATCACTTTTATATAAGTGTCATCTAATGCTCCCAAAAACAACCCTATCATCCATAAAAAAGTTATGATACTTAGATATAGAATCCTTCAGACAAATATGAATCATACACAAAATACTTTAAGCTCTACTTTAAACCTTTTTCATGTGAGGTTAAGACAATCCTCTTCAATTGGTGTAGCTTTGGCAAATAAAATGCTTTGAATCCGTATTACAGCCTTCAAAACTTTATTAAAATACTTACTAACTATCTCGCCGGACCTACAAAATCTAACCTGCAGACTACGATTTTTTTTGTGATGCGCTAAGATAATTAAGAAAGTCGCAACTGCTTCGGCAGGCTTACATGACCATCCTCTATAAGTCCTCCTTGAACTTGGAGCAACTCACACAAATTAGCAAAGATATTTGTGTTCATTCTCAACTCCCAAATACAATTCCTATCACTCTTACCAACAATACGCTCTAAAGCCTCATGTCTAATTCTACTATTCATTCTTCTGCCTAACGACAATTGGCCACTAGTTCTATCCCTAAAGCAAACAAATAGCTTAAGCACAAAAAACAACATCAAATCTTCATGCTTGAATTTCATCTCTTCATAAAAACACACGCATCGCTTAATAATTTTTGACCGCTCTATTTCTTCTTAGCAAAGTCATTACATTGAAAAACGCATAAACATTCAAAAAAATTTAACACTACTTGATGTAAAATCTGCTATATCTTCTTAGAACAAAAATAAGATCAAGAAACTGGAACCAAAATACAGTTAAATCTATTTACTTCTCAATTTTAATTTAGTTTCAAGCAAATTAAAGTCTTCCAAAAGCTGTTAGTCTAGGATTGTCTTAAGATGTTGGTATATATTTTACCCTTTCTTATTCTGTATCTTGCCTTCTCAGACTCAAGAACTATCACTTTTATATAAGTGTCATCTAATGCTCCCAAAAACAACCCTATCATCCATAAAAAAGTTATGATACTTAGATATAGAATCCTTCAGACAAATATGAATCATACACAAAATACTTTAAGCTCTACTTTAAACCTTTTTCATGTGAGGTTAAGACAATCCTCTTCAATTGGTGTAGCTTTGGCAAATAAAATGCTTTGAATCCGTATTACAGCCTTCAAAACTTTATTAAAATACTTACTAACTATCTCGCCGGACCTACAAAATCTAACCTGCAGACTACGATTTTTTTTGTGATGCGCTAAGATAATTAAGAAAGTCGCAACTGCTTCGGCAGGCTTACATGACCATCCTCTATAAGTCCTCCTTGAACTTGGAGCAACTCACACAAATTAGCAAAGATATTTGTGTTCATTCTCAACTCCCAAATACAATTCCTATCACTCTTACCAACAATACGCTCTAAAGCCTCATGTCTAATTCTACTATTCATTCTTCTGCCTAACGACAATTGGCCACTAGTTCTATCCCTAAAGCAAACAAATAGCTTAAGCACAAAAAACAACATCAAATCTTCATGCTTGAATTTCATCTCTTCATAAAAACACACGCATCGCTTAATAATTTTTGACCGTTCTATTTCTTCTTAGCAAAGTCATTACATTGAAAAACGCATAAACATTCAAAAAAATTTAACACTACTTGATGTAAAATCTGCTATATCTTCTTAGAACAAAAAATAAGATCAAGAAACTGGAACCAAAATACAGTTAAATCTATTTACTTCTCAATTTTAATTTAGTTTCAAGCAAATTAAAGTCTTCCAAAAGCTGTTAGTCTAGGATTGTCTTAAGATGTTGGTATATATTTTACCCTTTCTTATTCTGTATCTTGCCTTCTCAGACTCAAGAACTATCACTTTTATATAAGTGTCATCTAATGCTCCCAAAAACAACCCTATCATCCATAAAAAAGTTATGATACTTAGATATAGAATCCTTCAGACAAATATGAATCATACACAAAATACTTTAAGCTCTACTTTAAACCTTTTTCATGTGAGGTTAAGACAATCCTCTTCAATTGGTGTAGCTTTGGCAAATAAAATGCTTTGAATCCGTATTACAGCCTTCAAAACTTTATTAAAATACTTACTAACTATCTCGCCGGACCTACAAAATCTAACCTGCAGACTACGATTTTTTTTGTGATGCGCTAAGATAATTAAGAAAGTCGCAACTGCTTCGGCAGGCTTACATGACCATCCTCTATAAGTCCTCCTTGAACTTGGAGCAACTCACACAAATTAGCAAAGATATTTGTGTTCATTCTCAACTCCCAAATACAATTCCTATCACTCTTACCAACAATACGCTCTAAAGCCTCATGTCTAATTCTACTATTCATTCTTCTGCCTAACGACAATTGGCCACTAGTTCTATCCCTAAAGCAAACAAATAGCTTAAGCACAAAAAACAACATCAAATCTTCATGCTTGAATTTCATCTCTTCATAAAAACACACGCATCGCTTAATAATTTTTGACCGCTCTATTTCTTCTTAGCAAAGTCATTACATTGAAAAACGTATAAACATTCAAAAAAATTTAACACTACTTGATGTAAAATCTGCTATATCTTCTTAGAACAAAAAATAAGATCAAGAAACTGGAACCAAAATACAGTTAAATCTATTTACTTCTCAATTTTAATTTAGTTTCAAGCAAATTAAAGTCTTCCAAAAGCTGTTAGTCTAGGATTGTCTTAAGATGTTGGTATATATTTTACCCTTTCTTATTCTGTATCTTGCCTTCTCAGACTCAAGAACTATCACTTTTATATAAGTGTCATCTAATGCTCCCAAAAACAACCCTATCATCCATAAAAAAGTTATGATACTTAGATATAGAATCCTTCAGACAAATATGAATCATACACAAAATACTTTAAGCTCTACTTTAAACCTTTTTCATGTGAGGTTAAGACAATCCTCTTCAATTGGTGTAGCTTTGGCAAATAAAATGCTTTGAATCCGTATTACAGCCTTCAAAACTTTATTAAAATACTTACTAACTATCTCGCCGGACCTACAAAATCTAACCTGCAGACTACGATTTTTTTTGTGATGCGCTAAGATAATTAAGAAAGTCGCAACTGCTTCGGCAGGCTTACATGACCATCCTCTATAAGTCCTCCTTGAACTTGGAGCAACTCACACAAATTAGCAAAGATATTTGTGTTCATTCTCAACTCCCAAATACAATTCCTATCACTCTTACCAACAATACGCTCTAAAGCCTCATGTCTAATTCTACTATTCATTCTTCTGCCTAACGACAATTGGCCACTAGTTCTATCCCTAAAGCAAACAAATAGCTTAAGCACAAAAAACAACATCAAATCTTCATGCTTGAATTTCATCTCTTCATAAAAACACACGCATCGCTTAATAATTTTTGACTGCTCTATTTCTTCTTAGCAAAGTCATTACATTGAAAAACGCATAAACATTCAAAAAAATTTAACACTACTTGATGTAAAATCTGCTATATCTTCTTAGAACAAAAAACAAGATCAAGAAACTGGAACCAAAATACAGTTAAATCTATTTACTTCTCAATTTTAATTTAGTTTCAAGCAAATTAAAGTCTTCCAAAAGCTGTTGTGCTTTAGATCAAAAGAGTTGTGTTAACCAAAATAAAGTTAACTCTATTTACTTTTCAATTTTAATTTAGTTTCAAACAAATTAAAGTCTTCCAAAAGCTATGGTGGTTTAGATTGAAAGAGTTGTGTTAAGAGTTATTACTTTGAACCATCTATGATTATCATACAAACTATATTAATGTCGTTGAGATTATTTATCCTAAAAAGTTGATCAAGAAAACATGAAAATGCTATTAAACTTGTGCAAATTCTGAAAAAAGTAGTTGGAGTTATACTAATTTACAAAGTCTTATCAAGTCACGCAACTAAAAAGAGAAAGTTAATTAGACTTGTGCAGATTAAATAATTCAATGAATTTAATAATCATTAATTTTGAAATTTTAATAGATTCAAAACTATCTTATTTTTTACCCTTTAAGTTAAAATAAAGATTCTACTTCGTTTGATAAAATACGAATTTAGTAAAGATAACAATAACTTAGCCAATTCTTGAAATATGTTAAATTTGTAAAACTGATGCTGATTAACACATTCCTCTAACAAAGTGTAACCCAATTTTAAATAAAGTGCTTGGTGCAGTTATATAAAATTTTATTAGCTATAGTTGAATATTAAAGTATGTTGTTGGAGTGCCACTATTCTTTAAACTACAACTAAGCTAACAAATTTTTCATCCATACGATTTCAGAAATCACTGTAAGTGCGCTGGTTATAGTCACAACAATCATACATTTTACAAAATAATTTACACAATTTCACATTAAACAGACACAAATTACGCAAAAAGAGCATTCTAAATTTCAGAATCAAAAGCTGCATAAATATGAATTTTAAAAAAAATCAAGCATGACCAAAACCAATTCATAAGAAGCACAGTATAAACAAAATTAATGAAACAAGACATGAGAACATAGAACCAAATTCACAGAAGCTATCTACGCATCTATACATTAGAACAAGAACCAAATATAGTTGAAGAGAGAAAAAGAAAGATTCTTTCTATGCATCTAGTTGAACAAAGAACCAAATCCACAGAACATAAGTCGCGACATAAAAAATCGACCAAAATCATTAATGAAATTTGACCACAACTAACCTAAGTTACACACGCCGTGATGACGACAAGAAAGTTGTTGAACTCCACAGCAATAGGGGAGACTCCTTTAACTGGGTTTCTCGGACGTTATCTTGTGAAGGAGAAATGGAAGACATGAGAACTCGTTACCTAAGAAGACGAACTTCAATGACAACTCACTTACCTTGCGGTGGTTGCGACGGCAGCGACGAGGAGGATGTGCTGACAGTGGTGATAGAGAGTCTGCAACCTAGACTTCGAAGCACAAATAAAAAGATGGAGTGAGGGGGTTGCTCACACTGAAGCCCTAATCTGATTTGAAGAAAGGATAAAGTTGAGATTAGTTAATTACAATAAGAATATTTTAAGTATAAAATATTATTAAAATTTTTGTTTTTATTTTTAAAAATCTCAATCTTCAGTGTCCTTATTTTTTGGATGTAGTAAAATTGAAATTTTTGAGACAAAAACACAAATTTAAATATAAATCTCTACCTCAACAAACATAATACTAAATTATTGTCTCCAATCCCATTTTCGAACAAATGCTACCTTTAAGAATGAGAATCCTTAATACCAAAAGCAGAAAGAATGAGAATCCTTAATTTTCAACCGAACGTGATAAAAAAAAAAAAAGAAAAGAAAAGAAAAAAAAAATCCATCAGCATTCAGCTCCCCGCCAAATATAAACATTAGTGCGTATTTTTAGCCCAAGAAAAAGGCGCGTGAGCGGTGAGTGAGCTGAAATGAGTACCTAGACTGAGCAGTGTCAGTCAAGCGGCGGTGGCGGCGGCGGCGGCGCGGTGCAGGTGACAATGTGCGGCGACGCAACCAACTGGGACGAAAATGCGTACAGGGAACGCCTCCTCAAGGAGAGGGAGATCCAAACCCGAACTGTTTTCCGTACGGCTTGGGCTCCTAGTCCCCGAAACCCTAATCCTCACTCTCTCGTCGTTGCTTCCAGCGACGGTTCTATCGCCTCCTACTCCATCCCTTCCTGCATCTCCAACCTCGTCAGTCACCACTCTCTTATCTCCCACCATCATTTGTCTCTTTTTTTTTGTTAGAGATTTAACTTGTGATTCTGAGTTTATTTATTTTGTTAATTTTTTTCGCAGAAAAATAATACCGATTTCAATGCGGCTAAGTGAGTTTGCATTGCGATTTTATGGTAATTTAAGTTTTATCCTTTGTGTTTATTGGAGTTAACTGTGTTTTGATATGGATTGGAATTGGCGCAGATTATTGGCTGAACCAGATTGCTTCTTTCAAGGGCATGATGGACCTACATATGATGTCAAATTCTATGGTGATGGTGAAGATGCACTGTTGTTAAGGTTCAAATTTGTGCTATTATCTCTATGGCTCTAATTTTATTACGTTATATTGGTCTCATCTACCTGTTGCTGATGGTGAATTAAATATGAGAATTGTCGCATGTTATTGGATACCGGTTGACTGTAGCTTTGACTTGCAGTTGTGGAGATGACGGGTGGATTCGAGGATGGAGGTGGAAGGAACTTGCAAACTCAAATAGTGCTGTTTCTTCTCAAGGTTGTGCTTCTGGGCTGAAACTTGCTTAGATCTTTGATGATTCAATTAGTATCCTGTTATTCTAACTGTTCCATCTTGCATTTTGACTTTCTTGCATGAGACTTGTTAATATGCGTGACAGCCATTGAGTTGATTGATGTGTTATTGCAAAGTTTATATTCCGAAAATAAGTAATTGGGATTGATGTGTCACTGTGATGCCTGCGGAGTTGTTCTTTATTCGGGCTTGGATTATTTTGTTCATTCATTTTCTCCTGTGCCCTGCTGTATTATCCGTGATTAGGGAGTTTTTCTGTTCACCTCCTTGTGTTTTATGTATTTTCCCCCCTCCACTCTCCGCTCACATTTTCACCTTTGAAATGGATGAATTCTTCAATCTCTTTATGTATGTTGTTTCCTATTATTTCAGGAAACAATATCAAACCCATACTTGACCTGGCAAATCCTCAACACAAGTGAGCTTTAACTTTTACAGAATGCATACTTGTTAGCCAGATCTGCTTCCAATCAGTTACTCCCCTTCCTCCTGTAGTCCTGGTCCCTATTAACATCACACCGTTATTGTTGTCTTTCAGAGGTCCTTGGGGTGCACTTTCACCTATCCCTGAGAATAATGCTATTGCTGTTAATTCTCAGGTTTTTATATTTCCTTTTCTTTTTCTCTTTTAGTTTAAAGAATATTGTTTTTCATAACAGTTTGTTTCGCTGATTGTGTTCATGCTTCCTTGTTCAATTGCAGGGGGGATCTGTTTTCTCTGCTTCTGGTGATTCTTGTGCATATTGTTGGGATGTGGTATGTATTTGTGGGGGGTGAATATAATTTTTGTTTAGGAGGTTTCTTGGTATAAATTGATTTATTTGTTGTATCTGTTGTTTGCCTTGGCTAACAAGTCTTAATACTGTAGGAAACTGGTAAAGTGAAAATGGTATTTAAGGGGCACTTGGACTACTTGCACTGCATAGTTGCTCGCAACTCATCCAATCAGGTCTTGAGTCTTAACCCTATGACTTCTGTTAGTTTCACTAGTTGGTGATCATTTTATCTATTTTTGCTGTAATAATCTTTTTTTTAATTGAAAAAGAAAAAAAATAACTTGGTGTTTATGCCCTAATTTTTTGTGGCCATATTTATGGAATATAAAGTGCTACACACCTTTCTGCAGGCGATTAAAGATCTAAACAGTGGATGTAAGAGGAAAAGGAGTGCTCCTAGTGATATTACTAGTAGTCTAAAATATAGAGTGGATCGATAACATGGGGTCTAATAATTTGGTTATAGCCCTGTCATTCTATTGTTTGTTGAACAAAAATTGAATGAGCTATGGACTTCTGGAGCTTTTAGGATTGAGTGCATGCACTTTTAGACTTGAGACATTAGGGAATATATGGACTAGTATTTTAAAATCTGATTGCTAAACATCCCTACTGCTGCCATTTATTCAGAATTGTCACCCCACTGTATGTACTCTTGAGTGTTCTAACTCCTTTTTTTTAATACCAATGTTCAGATCATAACTGGTTCAGAGGACAGGACTGCACGAATTTGGGGTACATTTTTCTGTAAATTATTTGGTTCATTAAATATATTTGTGCAGAATTTTGGCTGATACTTTTGTTTTTGTGGCTTCTATACCATACTAGATTGCAAAAGTGGAAAGTGTATCAAAGTGATTGATCCAGTAAAAGATTTGAACTTAATAGGATCTGTTTCATGGGTTGGCTGTGTTGCATTAGATGCCAATGAGAGCTGGTTGGTAAGTCTCATACTTCCCTTCCATTGATCTCTCCCTTCTTTTGGTCTACATGTGGCTATGTAGTAAAAGAAATACGAATTTCTAGACAAAATGATGTTGATCACTTCCTAGCAGGGGTGGCAAGCGGTCTAGACCACCCCGCCAAAAGCCTGCCAGTTGGCGAGTTAGCCCGCCCCGCCCCGCCTAGTGAGGCGGTCCCCAATACCTATCCCACTCCGCCTAACGACGGATTGGCAGGCTGGCGGGATAAGCCCGCCTATTCTCTCTCTCAAAAAAAATTTACTAAACCATTAAATATTGAAAAAAAAAAAAATTTCACAAACATTTTAATAAATCTATAATTTCTAAATTCATATAATTCTAAGTTTCTAATAAATGTAATCTTTAACCAAGTTTTTTGAAACAAAATAATCAAACAAACATTGTCCAAATTAAAACATTGTTCAAAGCATTTAATTAAACATTGTTAAATCTCATCAATCAAACATTATCCAAGTTATAGCTTAAGTAAAATAAACATACATTCCAAATACAAACTTGTGAATTGTGAGTAGGGTTAGGGGTGGGTGGGGAGACAGATGGGAGTGACTTGTGCTTATGGGTAGGGTTATTTGTGCTGTGTTTGGTAGTTGAGTTTATGGGTTTGGGTAGTTTTTGGTTTAGGCTATAAAAAAAATGGCGGGCCTGCCGGGCTAGCCTGCCCTGTTGAAGGCTGCCAAAGCTTTTGGGTTAGGCGTTTTTTTTTTTTTTTATTTTGGCGGACTGAAAACTCTAGCCTTTCGTGCCTTTTTTCAGCCCGACGAACTTCGGCCCATTTGCCACCCTTACTTCCTAAGTTACCTATGGTTGCAGACTTGCAGTTGGTATCCAGCTATGAGAACAGATATTTAGATAATGATTTTACACTTAATTTATTGTCCTATTTTACAACCAGAGGAGCTAACTCATATTAACATTGGCATATGGCAAGTTGACAATCAAATAGAACTTCGTTTCCCATAGTTCGTAGTTGTGATACAATTCCTCGTTTTGTATAATCAGTGTTACAGAAATGCTATTTGTTGCTACCCTCTACTAAACTTTCTGTTATTAATAACTATCACATTTTGTGGCCAAAATAACCCTTTCTAAAGTTATTATGTATCTTGTAATTGCCGTTTGCTTCTGTGAATGGTTAAGGGACCATTGTCATCATTCCACAGGCTTGCGGTAGTGGACGGAATATATCCCTTTGGAACCTTCCTGCCTCAGAGTGCTTATCAAGGATTTCAACTCGTGCTTCTGTACAGGACATACTATTTGACAGCAACCAAGTGAGTTGGCTAACCTTCATATCTTTTGGTTCTGCCGTCTTGCTGTCTTAAACACAAACATCAAAATAGCCCTAATTTGTGTGTCAACTCTCAACTCTTTCAGATTTTGGCAGTTGGTGCAGATCCTCTACTCAATCGCTTTGACATGAATGGTGCAATCCTTTCGCAAATACAGTGTGCTCCTGCATCAGCTTTCTCTGTCTCCTTACATCCTGCAGGGGTAGGTTCTGGTTCTGATTCAACATCTTATTGCTGTTGAGATGGGTCACTGTGTGGTCAACTCAAGCTTGTTGCATTCATGACTTGTTATTTTCTAGTTTATTTTATTTATGTTGAATGCATTACTGCATTATTCTTTCCAGGTTGTGGCAGTTGGAGGTTATGGATGCCTTGTAGATGTTATCTCACAATTTGGTAGCCATATGTGCACATTCCATTGCAAGTGCATTTAAGCGAATTCTGCAGTTAGTTTGAAAATTCTAAAGTTTCAAGCTCAGAATGATTTCCATGACAAAAATAACAGGCAAATGTACGGTCAAATGAGATGGTATTCAATATTGGGCCACAAAAGTGGGAGCTTTGATTTGTTCTTGGTAATATGTGGCAGGAGCTGTACCGTTCTACGCGGACCAAAATGCCACAGATTTGTTGCTCGCCGCAAAAACATCTGAGGTTTAAAGATGGTCCGTATAGTTGTATTAATTATATGTATTATTTATTATAGATTGATTTAATTCCGTGGGAGAGAGTTTTACATTTAAGGAAGGTCAAACAAAATTCCGTGGGAGAGAGTAGTTCTGTGTTAATGAGAATGTGCTTGAAGGGCTGAAGATATAATAAAAAGGTAATTTAAGAATAATATATTTTTTAAGGGAGTTAACAAAAACTAATGATTGAGTATTTTTATTTAACAGAATTAATTTTTTTAGATATAATATTAATGTTATTTTTTTTGGTTAATTTTATCAGTATTTAAAATTTTTAGTTAAAAATAACTATTTACTCTTTGGTTTAATTTCGAAAAATGGTTTTGATATTTTGATCTCAATCGGATTTGCATTAAAAAGAATGAAATTACTAATGATGTAATTGGAACACTTGTTAAGTGACTTTGGCGGTGGAGAATGGAGTTGCAACTTGCATGGGTTCAATGAGTTTGACTTGTGTGTTGCCTCAGTATCTGTAAAAAATTAGACATTAAGAGAGATTTGATATATATATATATATATATATATATATATATATATTATCTTCTCAAATAATTTTATTTCTCTGATTATTATTTTAATGAATGAATTTATGACTATTTGCTAAAGTTCTGTTTGGTTAGAAAAAAGAAAATAAAGGAAAAGAAAGTGAGGAAGAAAGAAGATAAATGAAAGTTGATTGAAATCTTAGTCTTTCTAGATTTTTTTTGTATAAAAAGAAAATAAAAAAAGGAAATGAAAGTAAAAAGATATTAGTAGCAAATCATATTTTTTTGTTATTCAAACTTTAGATATTACCAAATTATAAATTATTTAAATGAAATATGTTTATAAAATGAATGTTTTTTAAATAGTTATTAAACTAAAAGTGCTCACAAAACTCTTTTAATTAATAGGATAATTTATACAAAAAAATTAAATGGGGTTTAAAATTATGTAAATGTTTTAAATTAATTTTCGTTACACATCTATCTTAGAGTACTTTTATGCAAATCGAATCAATAGCTATAATAGCTAAATCAAATTTAATTAATTCAAGTTACATAGAAATATTTTAAGATGTATAACAAAAATTAATTTAAGACATCTGCATAACTTTAAATTTTATTTAATTTATTAGTATAAATTATCCTAATTAATATAAAGCAATTGAAGCAACAAAAAAAGAAAATTCACTAAGCAAGAATAATGTGCTACAAAGTCAGATGGTTGAGGATACAATTAAAGTAGTTAAAATCTTAATTTAATAATTTTTAAATTTTGTATTGAATAAATCAACTAATATTTAAATTGTGTATATATAAAATAATTTTCTTATTTAAATTATATTATAATTTTAAATTATATCAATTATATTATATGTAAATAAAAATTCAATCATTTATATTAAAGATATTTAACTAAACTGATTTTTTGTGTATATATAAAATATAATTTTTTTTACATGTTATGGATTTAATTTGCCATTTATCTTTCTATTTTTTTTTATCATTTATCTTATGGAGTTTTTGTGTATATATAAAGTTTGAGAAGACTATTTATTATTTTGAATAATTTGGTATTCGTTATTATTTATACAAACACACTCTCTTATTCTCTCCTCAACTCCGCGGCGTAGATCCGAGGAGTTTGGGAAACCCTAACTCCGCTCGATCTTCTTCCACTGCAAACATCTTCGTCTTCTTCATCATCAACATCAACATCAATATCAACATCATCATCCGCAGGTGAATCTCTTCTCGATTCAACGATCTTGTTATCCCAGTCTTTCAGTCTCTTCTGATTAACTGTATATATATTCTTTTATTTTTTATTTTTCCTTTGCTGCTATTCGTTATTGTTGAGCGGATGTTGTTTTATGCAAGTTAACGCTTGTTTCGTATTATGGTTCGAGCCTTTTTGAAACTAAAACTTTTTGTATCAGCAAGTGATTCACATCAATTTTTTATTACGGTTAGAGCTTATGCTGATTCGATGTTTATTTTTTTTTTATGTTTTTGGTTTCCATCAAAGTTGTTTTTATGGTGCTGATTCTGTAATTATTTGCGTGGCATAATTGTTTCTGTTGTTGTATTTGTGTTGGTGTTGCAGTCATGGCAGGAGCTGCACCTGAGGGAACACAGTTCGATGCTCGTCAATTTGATGCAAAAATGAATGATTTGTAAGTGCTTTCCCTTTTTCCTCACTATCATTCCAACATAGTTTTTTTTTGGGGGGGTTTAATTTATGGTTCACTGTCATCTCTTGGATTCACAGACTCACAGCTGATGGACAGGACTTCTTCACATCTTATGATGAGGTGTACGATAGCTTTGATGCTATGGGTTTGCAAGAGAATCTCCTCAGAGGCATTTATGCCTATGGTAAACTTTTACTAGTCCCTTTAATATATATGCTTTTTAGAAAATATATTTAATCGATAATGTATAGTGGCAGCATAGAACTTAGCAAGTTAGCATGTGTTTGATTTGTTCTGCCTATTATGCGTAAACTGCCCTGTTTGTTTGTCCCACTAATGTTGTCATGTAATTTTAGTTGAAATTTCGGAATGTAAAACTAGTATTATTTGTTTTGTAGGTTTTGAAAAGCCATCAGCTATTCAGCAAAGGGGAATAGTCCCATTTTGCAAGGGACTTGATGTTATTCAACAGGCCCAATCCGGAACTGGAAAAACTGCAACTTTCTGCTCTGGAATCCTGCAACAACTTGACTACAGCCTGACTGAATGTCAGGCCTTGGTTTTAGCGCCAACCCGTGAGCTTGCTCAGCAGATTGAGAAGGTTATGCGGGCGCTTGGAGATTATCTAGGTGTGAAGGTTCATGCCTGTGTGGGAGGCACCAGTGTTCGTGAAGACCAACGCATTCTCGCCAGCGGTGTTCATGTTGTTGTTGGTACTCCTGGACGTGTCTTTGATATGCTGCGCAGACAGTCACTTCAGCCGGATCACATTAAAATGTTTGTGTTGGATGAGGCCGATGAAATGCTTTCAAGGGGTTTTAAAGACCAGGTACTTCTTTATTTACTTGATTACTAATGCTTTCATATTTCACTTTATTATCAAGTTTTATAGATACGTAAAATCATCCCATGCAAACCTGTATTTCTTACCCTAACCCATCGTTAATTCCTACTTTATCTAATAGATTGTATTTTCTTCTATTTCTGACTGTTTAATGTTTATACTTTCAAGTGCCCTCAGATTTTTATATTTGATGTCTGTTAAAAGTTCTTGAAATTTAGTGACTATTAATTTCTAGTTGAAGATAAATGTTACTTTGTTTCAATCAGTTTAAGCTTGTCACAGTTTTTGGCCATTGGTGTTGTATCATGAAAATTTGATTTTGTTATTTGTATAACTTCTTTATCCATCATCTCCTTCCTGGTTGTCAGATCTACGATATATTCCAGTTGCTGCCATCTAAGATTCAGGTAGGAGTTTTCTCTGCCACAATGCCACCTGAGGCCCTTGAAATTACTAGGAAGTTCATGAACAAACCTGTGAGGATCCTTGTGAAGCGTGACGAGCTCACTTTGGAGGGTATAAAGCAGTTTTATGTCAATTGTGAGAGAGAGGAATGGAAGCTCGACACACTTTGTGATCTGTACGAGACGTTAGCCATTACCCAGAGTGTCATTTTTGTCAACACCAGAAGGAAGGTCGATTGGTTGACTGACAAGATGCGAAGCCGAGACCACACGGTGTCAGCCACCCACGGAGACATGGACCAGAATACAAGGGACATCATTATGCGGGAGTTCCGATCTGGGTCATCCCGTGTTCTTATAACAACCGATCTTTTGGCACGTGGTATTGATGTTCAGCAAGTGTCTCTTGTTATAAACTATGATCTCCCTACACAGCCCGAGAACTATCTCCACCGTATTGGTCGTAGTGGTCGGTTTGGTAGGAAGGGTGTTGCCATCAACTTTGTCACGAAGGATGATGAAAGAATGCTGTTTGACATCCAGAAGTTTTATAATGTGCAAATCGAGGAGCTGCCTGCAAATGTTGCTGAACTCCTCTGAAGAGATTTTGTCTTTCAACATGTTAGAGGAATACTAGTTTATGTTTGGTGAAGGTGTCCTTTTTTTTTTTTTTGTTCTTTTTTGGGGTCATGATGTTTGGTTAAGTTTTATGTAATGTTTCTTCTCTCCGCGGACCCTTTTTTTTTCTCCCTAGTTTGTTATTTCGTTTGAAACCCCTTTTTAATTGGCCTAGTAAGTTTATTTAGATTGTTAGCCGCTTCAATATCTAAGTGATAGGGTACTTGCAATGTGGAAACCCATTATTGCCCATTTTGGTGTATGCTGCTTGTCGCACATTTC
This sequence comes from Arachis hypogaea, assembly GCF_003086295.3. Taxonomy (NCBI): domain Eukaryota; kingdom Viridiplantae; phylum Streptophyta; class Magnoliopsida; order Fabales; family Fabaceae; genus Arachis; species Arachis hypogaea. The sequence continues at coordinate 94,757,135 of NC_092036.1, forward strand.
TACAAGGTAATTTGTCTAATATTACTTTACGTGTCATATGTTTAGGCTTTTTTAATGATATATTGACCGTTTTGTTTCATGAAGTAATTTGCTAGCATGGGTATTGCGTTTTACGCCTTTACGTTACATTTTTGTCTTAACATTGACCATTTTGTTACGAATTCGTGGTGGTTTGAATTAGTTATTTGACTTTTCATATATGTATATAGCCCGTCACTTCTACTATGCTTCATTTTTTACGTTGGTTTTGTTTCCCTGTTAGATATACGATGCTTGATTTGTGTTGAAATTTGTTGCTTGTTATATGTATATGTCATTACTCTTACCTCTTTATTTGGTAACTGCAATTGGAAATATGATAGAAACAGATAGTACTATTCATTAATGGTTGCGTTTGTGTTTAACTTTAATGTCTCATTTATGCGCCGGTAACTTATTTCCGCTGCAATATTCCTTTTGCCAAAAGATAGGCATTGCCAGTTTTTGCGTACTTGGAGCATGGTTTGGAGAACCGGACAATGATTTGGATATATCTGTCAACCAATTGGTGACTCAATTGAACTTGCTTTGGTTTCCTTTATGAAAAGCTTTGATGAAGCTTTTATTTTAAAAACTTTTTTTTGGCAAAATATATATTTTCGATGAATCTTTTATTATATTTAGTTTAATTTCATTTGAAATTTTAAATTTTTCGACTTCTAGTTATTTTGATTTAATGAACAATTCGATTTTTAAAATGTTAGGTCGGAATTTGGTGGTTCATTATTAATGTCTAGGTGCAATGGTGAAAGTATTTAGGAAATTAACATTTTGTCATTTCTCTTTTATAATGTAACTTTGTTTAACCACACCTTTACTCATGAGGATGGATCTTCACTCCTTATAATTTTAAATAATTTTTAACTAGGATTATTAACTTCTAGTCATAAATTATAAATTATTTTAGTATTTTCTAAACACCATTTTGATGATATGTATGTATATATATAGAAATAAGAGACGAAAAGATTTTATGAAAGAAAAAGAAAAAGGAAAACCTTTTTTTCTGAGAGCTTCCAAACATGGTCTCGGATTTATGTCCTTTGACAAGTTTCATCCACCATTCGTGGCCATAATTTCAAGTTTCAACAAGGGAATTGAAGTACATTGATTGTCTACATTAGTTTTTTGACTTCTACTATATACACATCCATCCGTCACTTTTTTCTACCCTACACTTAACGTTGTTTTTGTTTCTCTGTGATATACGATGCTTGGTTAGTTGGTTTGCATTCAATTTTGTTACTTATTTTTCATCAGTTTGGTAATTACCTTTCATGGTTTTATTGACTGCAGTTTGACATATGTTAAGATTCTAAATTCATTCATATCCACGAAATCGTATGGAAAAAAAAATAGAATAAATTTTCATGATATTTAGTAAAGCAACTCATTTCTTAATCTTTTAAATTCTAACCATAATATTTCACTTCAAATTCAAAGCACTCACAAGGATCTCCAAAGTTGTTTATACTTATAAGTCAAGTTTAAGCTAAGATTATTAACCTTTACAATTACAATTCATTTTAACTATAAAAAAAGAGTGTCCGTATAAAATAGAAATTTATGTACAATTAATTTTATATAAAATTAATAGTAAAGAGATATTAAATAATAATTTAATTAAATCTATCAAATAATTTAATAATTTTCGGTTATGAACTTTATATTAACTAAAGTGCACTTAAGTTTTACCCGGTATAAACTTCCAAAGGATGAAGCATGGTCTGAAATATCGCTCCTTTTTGACAGATATTATCCTTTTCTTTATGTGTTTGACGAGTATGCCATCATTGATGGCCATAACTTCAAATTTCAACTATGGGAAATGTAAGTACATCGAATCTATCGGTAGGTACAGAAAGTGACAAATAGAACCGAACAATAGGGCGAGTGAGGATGAGAGGATTTTGATACATAAAATAAAGGACGTAAAGCAACGCAACCCTTTCCCTTTGTAATTAAGAATAAGGTGGCGCCTTACGTGTCAAATCTCAAGGCCTCAACCCCAACCTCTGCTCTATCCCCTTCATCTCTTCTACATTACTTCTATAATATTCCTTAATTTTACCATATTAAAAATGTCTCTATCTTTAATGTACACACCTATAATATAATCATCATCGTACAAACACTTATTCCTTCACAATTGTACAAAGTATAAATTTCATTCGTATAACCGACGTACTAAAAACTAATCTGTTACGGATCTGAATTTCAATAAATTACTGCAGGTACAAAATAAAATTTAATGATATTTAAGCGGATGAGTAAATCGATTACCCGACCAACTCAATTGGTTTATTCTTTTTAATGATTAGCTCGTGGTATATACTAATTAAACAAAATTAAAAAAGAAAAGGGTGGGAAATTGAGGTAGAAGAGCAGTTATATTCATTTATTCGAATGAGATTCCATTCCCTCTCAGTTCTCAGAACAAAACAGCAACCTTCAAATCCAAAATCAAAACGCTCTCTCTTCTTCAATATAATTCTATATCTAAATCTAAATAAACAAATATAATTAAGTGTTAAGTTATCGCTCTTAAATTAGTATATCTATAACAAGTTGAAGGTTGATTCGATTTCCTTCACTCGGAACAACACGTCACCATTTTTGCTTTTTCATTCTTTATTCTTCCATGGCGATTTACCAGAGCGTGGGCGCCACCGCCACTGTTCAGGGAGATTCAGGTGCTAACAGCTCTACCGTGCGGCGGAGACGCGGCGGCGCCACCTCTGCTACGCCGTTGGAGAAGGTGGAGCTGGACGCCTTCGAAGGTGAGAGTTCGAGTGAGGAGTTGGCGAAGGATTCAAGCTCCGACGACAACAATAACGGCAATGGAGTGGATGATGCATCAAAAGGCAATCGTCAGCAAAACGCCGCCGATTTTTCCGCCGTGAACTTCGATTACCGACCTTCGTTCCCAGCTCACCGCAGAATCAGGGACAGTCCGCTCAGCTCCGGCAACATTTTCAAACAGGTTAACCGCTTTCTTCTCAGTCTCGTGATCCAATTTTTCAGTTGCCGTAATTTCTGGTTATGACTTGAATGAAGGTTGCATGCTAGTGCGTTGCTGAACCTATTCGTTTTACTAATTATTCAATCAACAGCAGAGTCATGCGGGCCTCTTCAACCTCTGCATAGTGGTGCTTGTTGCGGTTAACAGCAGACTTATCATTGAGAATTTGATGAAGGTTTCACTCTTCCATCAACATATAATTCTGCATTCACCTATTCACTTATATTTTTATCTATTTATTTTGAGAAAGGAAATTGTTTTCCATTTTGTGGTTATTTTATTTTGTATATTTGTCTGTTTAAAGATGTGGAATTATTTTGTTTTGCAGTATGGTTGGTTGATTAAGACTGATTTTTGGTTTAGTTCAACATCTTTGAGCGATTGGCCTCTCTTCATGTGTTGGTAAGTGTGGTGAGCTCAAAGAGAACCACCAATTTGGTCAAAAAATGATTAAACTGCTGACAATTAGATCCCTATAGATATATTCTCTTGGGGTGTCTTGATAATTAATACGCTGATATAATGGTACCTAAAAAGATCAAAATTTTGACGAATTGGTCCTTCAAAAACATCAATTTGCCAACAAATCAATCCCTATAACTTATTTTCATAATAATAATAAATTCTATTAGCAATAACAAAATTCATGATATTGGTACCACGGACTGATAGAAATTTTCATTGTGACTAATTTGTTAGTGATTTAATCCTTCCGGGGTCAAATTAGTGGTCTCCCAATGAAATACCTTGAGTTTAAATTATTCACTTGGGCATCATTTCTTATAATGTAATTTGACAAGAAGTGATTATGTTTGTCTTGCAGTCTTACTCTTTTACTATTCCCTGTTGCTTCCTTCATAGTAGAAAAGTTGGCACAGCATAAATGTATTCCTGAACCAGTAAGTTATTCAGCCATTTGACATTTAGAGTTCTATAAGATTGATTGGAACATAGTTCTGGAGCCACATGAAATCCTTCTGCCCTGTACAACTCATTAGAGTTTTGGGATGTGGTAAATTATTACGTGGATAACTAATTTTGACATAATATTTCAGGTCGTTGTGATACTTCATATAATCATTACATCAACTTCACTTCTGTATCCGATTTTTGTAATTCTCAGGTCAGTGTTGTTCTTTCATGTCTTTTTCGAAGTTGACTCCAGAACTTGTCTACTTTTTTTTTTCTTTTGGGGGGCAGGCAGGATTTGTGATCGAAAAATGCTAAATATTATGAAAGATTTCGTAAAACGACACATGAAATTGAATAAGATGCGTGTTTGATTTTATTGTGTTTTCTCTCGTTTCTTAAATATTGGACTTCCACTCAAATGCCTGAAAACCGTTCTTTATTGTTCTGGCAAATAAAATCCCTACGAATCAGGTCTGCGTTCTGTGGTCAAGCATGCCATGTGTCCAGTATGGATAAATTATCTAGTTATAGAATATGAGTTTAAGTTGGTAACGGGGTAGTAATTAATAACCTTGATTATTAACTTGCACATGGATTTTACATGCATTCTTCTATTGTTTATGGAAAGATTTAAAGCTCCTGCTTACAACTGGTTTCCATGATCCTGGAATTGAATTAATTTGCAATTTATTCTTTGCAGATCTGATTCCGCTTTCCTATCAGGCGTCACATTAATGCTATTTGCTTGTATCGTGTGGTTAAAGTTAGTGTCTTATGGACATACGAACTATGACTTGAGAGCACTTGCCAAATCAAATGAGAAGGTAGCTTTTTAGTTTCACATGTAAATTTGTAAATGCAGTATACTTGGGATTTTAAAATCTAGGAAATGCCGGATGTATGTGGTGAATATTTTTTAAGCAGGCAAATCCTGTTCGATAAATTGCAGCCTATGGATCACAAACAACTAAAATTTCATTATTTGCTGATGTGCAGTTTTCTCACTTCTTAATTCTAATAATGTCCATCCTTTTTCCTCTTGATTCTTTTCCTTATTTCTGTGTGGTGCTCTCTACTGATTTGTGAATGTGTGATACATCTATTTCACCGCAACTTATCATGTTCACTGTATTATAGGTAGAAGGATTACCCAGTACGCTCAGTATGGACTATCCTTATGATGTAAGCATAAGGAGATTGGCATACTTCATGCTTGCTCCTACATTATGTTACCAGGTGACAGCACTTTCAAGTGATTTTCCCAATTCTTCTTTGAATTTTTGGCATATTATTTTCGATTTTCATGTCCTTTCCTGTCGAACATTTGGGAGCATCAAACATTGTTTAGCAAAATATATGGCAAAAATCCTTTCTTTATTTATCTTCTGTTGTACTTTCCCTAAGTTCTTGACGCTTACAATCAGCTTGTTCTGTTCCTAATTCTATTATTCATGCTTACCCCAAAATGATCATTTGGTTGACATCAAAATTCCATACAAGTTGAGATAATTACTTGCTTACAAGTCAACCAGTCTTTGCTGGTCCCAACACAGTGCCTAAGTGATCTCGTATTAATTTAAAACCTCACAACAAGATTAAAGTTTGTATTGCTTAAATAATCAACATTAAAATATGCATATATTAAGTGTTACAGCCCTACTGATTTTTTTAAGAGTAGATGTAAGGAATAAACTGGAGGAAGTTTGCAGTCAAGAATGCTGGATGACATTTGGGAGAAAAGGAAGCTTGTATTATTTTGAACATCTAACAAAAAGGTTTCATTGCTTTGAATATGGTTTTTGGCTACGAAGACTACTTTAACCTATCAGTTTTTAATCGATTATTGATTGAGTGTTATCTCCCTGTCCCTGGTTTCCCCTTTATAGCTTATGGATATTCCGAGTATTATCCTAGGTTGCAGAATTTCTCTTACTTTCTATGAGTAATTTTTTGAGTCTCATTTGTTTTTGCAGTTGTCTTGGTAAATGTATCTTTGGGTGGATTGCAAATGTTATTGTTAATGTGACTCTTATTTTGAGTAGAAATTTCTTGCATTGTCTTTTCTACAAAATGTTCTACACTGTTTTGATTCCTGTGGTATGAAATGTTATAGCCAAGCTACCCCCGCACGCCATCTATTCGAAAGGGTTGGGTCTTTCGTCAACTTGTCACGCTGATAATATTTACAGGATTAATGGGATTTATAATAGAACAGGTAAGAAATGCCTGTATTTTTTTCTTAATTCTTATTTTCCTGAATTCTTCAGGTTTTCTGACCGTGTTTTTATGATTTAACTTTGCAGTATATTAATCCGATCGTACAGAATTCACAGCATCCTTTGAAGGGCAACCTTTTATATGCGATTGAGAGAGTCTTGAAGCTTTCTGTTCCAAATTTATATGTGTGGCTCTGCATGTTCTACTGCTTTTTTCACCTTTGGTTTGTATTTAATCTCGGGCTCATCCATTGTTTATATTTGCTGGTGTGTTTACATGTAAACTGAAGAATTGTAGCTCTAGTTACCTGTGCTTAACATGGACTTCTGTACTGTGCAATTTGATGATGATAAAACACCCTTGATCAATCACAAACAATATTTGCAATTTTGCAATGTAGGTTAAATATACTTGCAGAGCTTCTGCGATTTGGTGATCGTGAATTTTACAAGGATTGGTGGAATGCAAAAACTGTTGATGAGGTAATTTCTTTGTCTCGGCACTCTCTTAGGTTGTTTATTTACAATTATTTGTGAAGTGAATTTTTCACATATTTTCCTTTTGTTTAATGTTGTCGTGATGCTGCTTCTGTCGTCGCGTTCGTCAGTATTGGAGGTTGTGGAATATGGTATGTCTTTTCCGGACTTAATTTTGAAGACCAAGTTCTTTCTTTATTATTTTTTCTCTTCCTATGAAATGATTTGCTGGTCTCGTCTAGTGATGAAATTCTTGTGAATATATATATTTTATATAGTTATTCTACCAGGTGTAATCATGGTTTACCACTCTTTACATTAAAAAAAGGGCTTACAAATTATAATTCTGTGAAATTAACAAAAGGAAGAAATGGAAGCTGCAGGTTTCCATATGTTTCTTGCTGATGTAGTTTCTCAGCTGTTACTGTGTAAATGGTTCTAAAACCATATATAAAACTTTGCAGGTTCATTTGTTATTTTCAAGTGTATTTCTAATCCCTTACTCTACTATTCTTTGATATTGCAGCCTGTTCATAAATGGATGATCCGCCATCTATATTTTCCATGTATAAGACATGGTGTGCCCAAGGTAATCAAGCATCTCATCTGTGTTACTGTATCGACTTTGAACTTATGTATTCTAAGCACACTTTAGGAGTTGAAAATTTGTCTTGATGAGTTATGACATTGTCAGTCTATGTTAACCATCTCTGGCTGCCTTTAAAAGGATCATTTAATGCTGTTGGAATCGAATGAACGTCATTAGTGTTATCCTATTGAATAAATAATAATGTAAATTTTTACTCATAATAATTATGTAAAATCATACTCATAATCACTGTTAAATATTGTTGATATATTATTTTTCTAACTTCTAATTCTAAATATATTTATATATGTACTTATGATTGTGATATTCACAGGGTGTTGCTCTTTTAATAGCCTTCCTCGTTTCTGCTTTGTTCCACGAGGTGTGTAGTTTAGTTCTCTTTTTCTTTATCCTCTCCCCTTCAATAAATCCTTCATTTGTTTCTGGTAGTAAAAGATGCATATGTAAATATGAGTAACATTCTCAATGTCGTCAACAAAGACAACTGAGATTTGCAATCTTTCCTCATGACTTTTCGTCCGAGTGCAGCTGTGCATTGCCGTTCCGTGCCATATATTCAAGCTTTGGGCTTTTATTGGAATTATGATGCAGGTAAAGTTATATGGCCGTTACATATGTTTTCCTATGTTTTTTTTTCCCCGGCAAAACTAAGAAAGTTTCCAAGAAAACCAAACTCACATGTAGAATACTGAGAAAATGTTCTGCTTAGTATTGAATCGGTATCATATTTTTGGCTCAATTGTCATGATAATGGATTTTTTCCCCAGGTTCCTTTGGTCCTGATCACTAATTATCTGCAAAATAAATTCAGGAGCTCAATGGTATGTGTGCTGTTTTGAGGTTATTGAAATAGCATTATGTATCTTCCTTTTATGTTCAACTTATTGAAAATGTTTTCGTAACATTAAAAACATTGTGATTTTCTTCATTGCAGGTTGGTAACATGATTTTTTGGTTCATATTCTGTATTCTTGGTCAACCTATGTGCGTACTACTATACTACCATGATTTGATGAGTAGGAAGGTCAAAACTGAATAAGCTTAAGCAAGCAATTACATCATTAACAATACATGTGGGTGAGTAATTCACTTATCGAGAGATATGCTGCTCAATATTGATTTCTGAGGAGGCTATATTCACCCACATATATATCTATGTACTCGGTCTCAATACTCAAATCTTCTGTCAATTGTAACAAATATGCAAACAATTTTGAAAGCAATGCACAGGCAATGGTACTGCCAAGTAACACTGTAATAGGTTTCTGTTAATTAATGGAAGAAATGGAATAGTTGTAAATGGTTTGGTTCAATCGGCATCCCTCCATTTTTTTTTTTGTTTATTATTCTGAGTAGTAAATGTTCTCAAATGAATCCTGCCTAATTCTCAGAAACTTAATTGTTCTCTCTCTCTCTCTTTTTAAACAGAAACTTATTAGTCTTTTAACTAAATCTTTTCAGCAGCATGATTGTCTTATTACTCTAAATGTTTCTAAAATATTTTAATACATCAGACACAACTAGCACATCACATGATCCAACTCTAACTCCTAGTGTGCAATTTGATAATGCCGTGCTTCTCACGTGCTACATATTACGTGACGCATTTTCATTTGTTCCTCGTTCCACGCTCAATAAAACTTCTTTTTTTATTTGGATTTTACTAATTACTAAGAATTTAGAAATAAAAATCTTTTACGAAAATAAAGTTCATTAAAAATCCAATTTGTGTAAAATAATTATTTATTAATGATAAAAATAGTACACAATTAATTATAATTATTTGTTTAAAATTAACTGTATATAAAAATTAAAAATATCATTTTATTTGTCGTACTTAAATACCACCGACGCAGGAACAAAAACCATTGTAGTCAGCGCCACCTCGTATACAGTCGTATATTACTTCGATTAAATTAAATAAAAAGAGAAAAATAAGATTAAAAAAGGAGAGAAGAAAAGAAAAAACGTTCGGTGAAAAACATGTCCTAAAGAAACCAAAGCATAGGTTGCTGTTCTCTACAGAAGAACAGAACCCACAACCCCATTTGCAAAAATATTGAATCTTTTCACAGAAAGCGAAGTGGGTGTGTTCCCAAAACAAAGCTTCTGTGCTCTCTCTTCTTCACACATGGAAGATTTCAGATCCAAGTCGTACGGTGACGGAAGGATGCAGATTGAACCATATACTGGACCCACCGGAAACGGAACCACCGCAACCTCCGGCGATGTCCACGGCATGCAAGATCTCCGGTGCTACAGCGCTTCCTATGCCTCATCGGTGCACCCAACGCAAATCCACGTGGCGAACGACCCAAAGTTCAAGAAGGGCAAGTCCACAAACGGGTCAACCTCAAAAAGCTGGAGTTTCAGTGATCCAGAGTTGCAGAGGAAGAAAAGGGTGGCAAGTTACAAGGTTTATGCTGTTGAAGGGAAGCTCAAAGGGTCTCTGAGAAAGAGCTTCAAGTGGCTCAAGGACAGGTGCAATAGAGTTGTCTATGGATGGTAGCTACCTTTTTTGGATGTTCTTTGAAATTGAGACCTTTAATTAAAGCCGGCTGTCCAATTTCGGTGGTGTCCTTTAACAAAGTGAGCATCTTTCAGCTCGGTACCTTTTATATATTTATAAATATATATATGAATATGACAATTGATGAATAATTTATTTGTTTTTGTTTATTTACTCATTATTACTTATTATTGTTAGTGTTTATTTCTCATGGGTGGAAAAGTACATGCCCCTAAGGAATGTAATATGGGAGAGAAATTGTTATTCTGTTTTTCTATTTTGGTTTTCTGTAAAGAGTGTAACCATCTTGTTTTGCTTAAGAACATCACTACTATGTCTTCCTGTTCTAACTCTGGTGGTGATTGTGAAGGTTTTGGAGTCCCCTCAAGACTGACAGTTAGTGTTGATTCGTTGTTTATATTTGGAAAAATTTGGTGTATGCATGTTGAAATTCATTAATGATAATTGTTGTGCATGTGTATGATGTTGCTAAGTCCAATGAAAACTAAAAATAGATGTGACTCTGGAGGATTCCTTTAGTAGTCCTTCATCCAAAAATTAACGAAGAATTGACCGCATTTCAATGTAGTTTTGGTTGAAGTGCTAGAGTTGAGGTCCACAAAGATAATCGTTTACTTTTCTGCATGGTAATGATGTGAATCCTGAAAAGGACAGTATAATGTTACTTTCAAGAGTAACATTTTCTGACTTAGTCTCCAAGTCTTCAATAAAGGAAAGGAAATTACAAAATATTGTTACTGTGGATATGCATATTGGCCACTGGATTTTGATTTGGCAGCAAAGTTATACAGGGCAATGGCTTGACAGAGAAATCCATGTTCTGATTCATGTCAGTGACATTTCTGCAGCAAATGATTTTGGCTTTCCCATTTTTGACCAACCTAAGAGGGACATACCTCAGTTTTCCCCACGAGCATGTTCACTTCAATATCAACATCGCAGGTTACTCAGTTAACCAAACATCTGATTGAACCTTTTGCAATCCGCAAGAGAAGTATTCATTGTACAAATGAAGTTACAGATATTTGCAATATACATAACGTTTAAACGTTCAAGATGGACAGCAAATGCAGCACAAACAAAGGTTGCTTATTTGAATTATGGTTCTGCAACCCTCGGGAACTGTTGCCAGTTTCACTTCCATTCCTGGTATAGTAGGATTAAAAGGATGGGGATTATAGAGTAATTAAGACGCCAATAAAGTCTAAGACACTGATCAACCACCAAGAGACAAGAGGATTAATGGGTGCGATTCAAATTTAAACATTTTGCCAAATATCATAATTTTTTAGTATGCCGAACAATCCCACATGCAATTAACAGAAAGCCACGCATAGTTAGAAACTGATATACACGTTACGTTGATCAAGAGAACAAGAAAACATTAGAGGTACAATGGTGTTAAGCTTGATAGGAATTTCACAAGGTAGAACATTTTAAAATGCCAGAGTAACCTCCACAGAAAATTACACCATGGAATCTATGGGAATCTTCAAACCTAAAGTAAAATGGCTAATTACAATTTCGCTGGTATTTGATAGTTTTGACCGCTGTGGTCCACGTGACTGCAAACTTCAGGTAAACCAAAACAACTCACATCACAGGGAAAGAGGTTATAAAATTTAGTTGTTCCTGCCAGCAGCGAGGAGCCAATTTAACCAGTTTTACAGCAAACACAGTCCTTGCTAAAAGCTCATTATTTCAGCTTCGCGGCTTTTCATCGGTATGAGAAGATGAGCAAACAATACAAACCCACATACGCAACTTTTGCAGAAAATTAATAATGAGCCCTCTCGTCAGTCTCTAATTGCAAATTCTCCATGCCCCTCACTGCACTGTCATAATTCCTGGTGTGAGAACCATGCCTACCGGATGCTGTTACTCTCTGGGGTTCAGAAGATCCAGCTGGTGAACTTCTTTGCCCGCTTGTAATTCTGTGTGCTGCTCCAGGGCTAGCTTCGGTATTTCGAGCACGAATATCTGACTCAGCACCAAATGCGTCACGGCTACCAGAAACAGCAACCCGCCTTGATGATCCACTTGACTGGCCCAAGATATTGGCACTTGATAACTGCATTATCAAAGGTGATGAATTTATTGACCATGAAGGAGTAAAATAAGGGTTGGCAGCAAATTCCCTCATGAGAAATCAAGCTCAGTAAACAAGGGATCCGTAAAGCTATAATACTTTATTAGGAACCAGATGGAAGTCAAGCTCGTATAGCTCAGCATAGGACCCTTGTTAACATAACATCCAAACGTTACTACCCATATGAGAAACTTACAGAATTTAAAATGGGTCCCGACATTCTCCGCCTTGAAGAATCCACCGAAATCAAACCAGAAGGCCGTCCTTCTTCCCCACCTGTGAGAGAGAAGCAACGGAATTAAGAAAATGAAGCAGATTAAAATGTCAGGTACATATCCCTAAAACTTGGGTGAGAAAGACAGACTCTACCTACTGTATAACCTACATCGTCGGATAGCAGTTGAAATAGAGTTGATTGTATTGATGCAGCCCAGTGCACAAGCATCTTGCGTAAAGCAGGATACAGGGAAGGGCAGCACCCAAAGAGACATATAGATTAAAAGAAATGAAAGAAGTGTCACTCAAGATCTTCAAGAAAACTACCTGTCTGCCTATCGGCATTAGTAATAACAGCTGGTGGCATTCCAGAACTGGTTCCAGCACTAGGACCCTATATTAAGAATTTAAAACAGATATTGGATTTCAGATAACAAGATTGCCAAAAGGGCAAGGATTTTTCTTCTTTGGAAGTAGGTTGGAGAGATGTGTTAAGGGAATGCTCACAATGCCCCGTGCTGGAGGAGTGGCTAGTTGTGATTGCTGATACTTCAAGATGGTCCAGTCAAACACATAATCAAACTGGAAACCTGTCCGGCCAATTTCATAACGAAAGCAAATTGATAACACGGTCCTACAAAGGATGAAATGTAAACTATACAGGAAGTATGGGGGAAAAAAGGTAGAAAAGTGAGACAACAGGTATCCTGTTGTTATGACAATAATAGCAAACCTTCACGAATAAAGAGGTCACGAAATATCCTTTTGAGATAAGCATAATCTGGCTTATCATCAAACCTTAATGAGCGGCAGTAGTGGAAGTATGATGCAAATTCAGTTGGATAGCCACGACACAGTGCCTGGAATATCAACAAATTCAGTATATCTTACAAAGGCAAATAATATGCATTAGAAGGTATCAATTGTAATATAGCTTACTTCAATTGAGGTAGAAACTTTTTTTTCACTGATTTTCTCGTACTTTTGTTTCTTTGTTCCAGCTTTAAGTCCCTGCCAAGGAAGACTACAAAAGAAAACAAATGAGACAATGTACTTAGTATGGACACACATTGGGTATGGGAGAGACTCGAGAGACAACAGTAATTACCTTCCTCTCAGGAAGTACATCAAAACATAACCAAGAGACTCTAAATCATCTCTGCGACTTTGCTCTAACATCCATTACAAGAGAAATATAGGCAGCAAGTACCTGTTAGATAACAAAATCTTTCCATTTTATAGTACAAATGTCATAATCAATATATATAAATCATACCAATGCCAAGGTGAGTATTCATGCTAGCATATCTTGCAGTTCCAGTCAAATTCTTATTTTCCCTGAAGTAATTAAAAAGTGAACGGATTATACATAAGGGATATCCAAACAGTTGTGGGCAAAATGTATGCTAACTTACTACACCATAAAAGGGAAGACAAAAAATATCTAGAAATCTAAAAGCATCTCATGTACAACAGAACCTCCAACCTGTAAGGAATGTGTTGATGGGTTGAACTATCTCTGTATTTCTTAGCCAAACCAAAATCAATTGCATAAACCTACATACAGTCATACACATATACATCAACATTGAACTAATAAATACCACCATGTATAAACGTACAAAACATCAAAAGTAATCATGACAACAATATTAGATACCTGATTCGCACGCCTTCCTAGGCCCATCAGAAAATTATCCGGTTTAATATCCCGATGTAGAAATGATTTAGAATGGATGAACTCGACACGGTTGATCTGGATAACAAAATATGAATAAGTACTTTACGGGGGGAAAAAACCTTAAATAATAATATATAATTGATATGAAATTTTACAAAGCAGAGAAGGGCCCACCATTTGATCAGCAAGCATAAGAACAGTCTTCAGTGACAGCTTTCTACTACAAAAGTTGAATAGATCTTCAAGACTAGGTCCAAGCAGATCCATCACTAGAACATTGTAATCTCCCTCCACCCCAAACCATCTAACATTTGGAATTCCAGCTGGCAAGACCAAATCCAATTAAGACTAAAGGGAAACTTCTGTACTCCTTGCAGGAAGTATGTAAAAAAAAAGTAAAAAACAGAAGATAAAAACAAAAAGTATGAAGGCAGTAATTACTTCCTCCTTGTAGAATTCTGTATAATTTGGATTCGTAAAGCAACTGAGGATGCTTTGTCTTGACATTTTCCTGAATCAAAAGGGCATCAAACAACAGTAAGTATTAAGAAAGATCAACAATTAAGCTCTAGTGTGTGCAGAGATATCAACAATCCGGTTTTTACTCCATCAAACAAATACAAAATGAGAAGAGTTTATATTGAGATTCTTTTATCTAGTCAATAGAAGTAAACCTCCAGCTCAAAAAAAGTCTTAAGGAATTCAAAAGGCTATCCAAGCAAAGAGGGGTTTTAAAATGATCAAATATCTTTCAACCCCAAAACCCTCCCCCGAAAAGAGAGCAGGATAGCTCATTGAGGACATAATTCAGTGCAGAAACTAATTTCACATGAAATCACTATGAACCAAATTCCCCCAAAACCCAGTTCGAACTTCTAGAATTCATAGAAAGAAAGAAGTACTCAATGGTGAACAGAACTTACAAGCTTAATTGCAACTTCTTCGTTAGTCTGAATATTAGTACCTGCAGCACAAACAAACTCATTAAAACACTCACGAACTATGAACATGCAAAGCCCCACCAAAAAAAAAAAAAACAAAATAAGAAAAGAAATTAACCTAAGTAGATCTCCCCAAAGGAGCCGCTACCGATCTTCCTACCCAACCGAAACTTGTTACCAACACGAGGTTCCATTCACGAGAGAGAGAGAGAGAGAGAGAGAGAGAGAGAGAGAGAGAGAGAGGAGTATGGAACCCTAAGCTAAATAGTAGTAATTAAGAACCCTAATTCTGAAAAAGTAAAGTCGTCAAATGACATCCATAGTCAGAACCCGGAGCTACCAACTCGTCAATCTAGCAGAAGAGAGAAAAAAAAACGGAATGATAGGGTATGGTACGGTGTGAGATCTAGGCTCACGGATATTTCGAATTGACGGTGAAATTGTAACAGAAACAGTGAGTTAAAGATAAGAAAAAGGATGGAGAGTGAAAAATTGTAGGGTTAGGTCAAAAGAAAAGTGAGAAACTAAGAAGAAGAAGAAGAAGAAGAAGAAGAAGAAGAGTGTGGTGTTTCTCTCTCTTGCATTATGATGACCTTCATCACTGCAACCAACACCGTTCTTGCAACCGTCCCTTCTTTTCTTCCTCTTTTCATTTTCGAAGGACCGAATGCGTGTCCACGCGTGTTCCGTACGCACTGCTCACACACGGAACAAGCTTTTCCCGCTGGTGCCCACTGTCACGTGATCTCACGGAGCGTAATTCCCACGTGACGTTATTGCGGGTACGATGTAACTGTCGTTTTGGTCATCTTTATTTTATTTTCTTTTTTCAAAATTCAAAATTTTTAAATAATTTGAATATCAGGTGCCTGTCAAAATAATTAAAAATGAAAGGTCATATAATTTTGGCGAATGGTAAGAGTAGTAAATTAATTGTAGTCTAGCTTCTATATTGAGCATTTATACTCATCCACGTGTATTGTTGTGTTGATATTTTTGGTTTTGAACTATATATAGTGGCAGTGATGATTTTTTCTCTGTTATTAATAGATTTTGTGAATGATATCCGCAGGAGAATAATTATGTCTTGGAGTATTGGGACAGGTACAGGCTCATTGGACGAAGGAATTTGAGTGTGTTTCAGGGGAAGTGCATATTGCCAAATTTGTACAAAAATTCGTTGCTATTTACTTTCGTGCAACTTAATTTCTTCTTTCCTCATACTTATCGTTTATTTATTTACTTTATTTTATTGAAACTAATTGTTTAAAAACTTTAAATGTCTTTATGGAGCACATCAACATAATGTAAAGAATGAAAAAATTGGTTCTTTCTTTCTTTCTGGCTTCCCAAAAAACAATGGGAAAAAAAAATGGGTGAAGCATCCAATGTGCCACACGAAATCCAATCCTAAGAAATACAATACAAATTCTTACATTAAAATGAAAAAAGAAATAAAGAATGAAAGAAGATTTGTGGTTAGTTCCTCTACTCATCCACCAAGATTTATCAGTTTTATTGGGCCTTGGACCTTAACTTGCAGCTGGGATTGGGTTTCTTGGGCTTGGTAATCCCATATATGCAAGCCTAGGGGACATTCTAACTTTTGGGCTGGGCCTAGGTGATGGAATTGGGCCGTAGTTAGTAACGCGTGAAGAAGTGGGCCTTGGAGACAAATGGACATGCTCCAATGCTCTTGATTGAAGGTGTCCAGGGTAGTCACGCACACACCCAATACGAGGCCCAGCCCCAGTTGACCACTTGCAAGACAACCTCTTTGAGAGGTTTAATATTTGGCCACCTTCTTTATTGGTTGGTACAATGTTGCTCTCATTCTCATTATTAATTGCAGTTGTAGCAGGTACTGATTGTGATTGATTAGTGAATGAATTAATCCCAATCAGTGATGGAGTATCATCATCTATTGCACATCTCTGCATAAACACAGAACAACATAATCTAGTGAGTGATATGTCCAATTTTATGTTCACAAGTCACAACAACAACCAATCATTAATCAATACATACCTTCACATTGGATAGGTCTACATTGTTGTCTTCAAGAAAGCTTATGAACTCTTTGAAGTTCTCTTCAGTAGGGTGGTAGTGACCACTATAAGGCCAAATTGCCTGTAATGTGTACAATATGTCAGAAATTCTCTTATTATAATAGAACAGTTGTCTTTTTGCGAAGATATTAGTTGAGAATCGTCAAATTCTTAACTATTATATTCACATGAAGATTGCGAAGATATTAGTTGAGAATCGTCAAATTCGTTCACATGAAGATAACTGATCGTGATTTTTTATCTTAATAAAATCGTGTATCTATGTCTGTACCTCAAGGACACCCCGACGAGCCACTAATCTGCCAGCTGCTGTGGTGGCACCACCAGAAAGAAAGCTTGAGTGCTGAAAGGTACCCTTTTGTTTTCTTCCAACATACAAAGACCTTGTGGTGCTCAAAACAAATATCCATTTTGACTTTTCATCAGTATCTACAACTCTCCCATCTTGTTTGTACACAAGCTTCCCATTCTCAACAATCACTTCATATTCTTCTCTTTCATTCTGCAACAATCAATCAACAACCAATGTTAGATCACACCATACACTTAAACTTCATATGCTCTAATAAGTATTGTTTGGAATTAATTAACAAACTCACAGGTCCAAGATACTTGATGCACTGGCGTTGCAGAGTGGCCCTTGGACATTTCTCAAGATTTATTTCCTTGCCATCTCCAATATCCAACCTGCATAATTGCATATCCATATCCAAGCTTAGAATACACCACTTTTCTAATGAATATGATGAATGGGGAATAAACAAAAGAGTTTACCAGTAGAAAAATGGCTGAGTGCTCTGGCTTTCAAACCAAATATCATAGTATATGTGTAGATTATGTCCATAGCGATGACGAGGGTCAATCTGTAACACAAGAAGTATATGCGGAAATTATTTAACTACTCTCAGCTATCAACTTCATACAGAGTTTTCACATGAAAAAATAAGTAACTTACAGCTTCAAGCCAATGTTGAAGTGCTAATTTTTGTGCCTTTTCATCCTTGGATAAACCTTTTCCAACCTTAGCAGCTCTTGTTCTAGCCCTTGCCCACCTTGACACGGCGGTTTCCGGCTTCTCCACATCAAAGAAGGAAACTGAACTTCTCTTGAGAGCAGCAAAATCCAAAGCCTTCCACCATAGCTCCTCAACAACAACTGCACAATCTGCAAGGTTTCTTCTAGTGCGGTAACTCTTATACACTTTTTGGAGTTTTGTTGCAGCAGCATCAAGCTCACTCACTGGCCTAGGTGAAGAGAAAACCACTGCCTGAGGCAGAGAAAGCAGAGGAACTTCTCTCTTATTGGTTTCAACAATGGAAGAAGAATCATGATCCATTTTCTCTCCCTTATGTTCTACAAAGGAGTAGCTTCTTTCAAGAACCACATTCTGGGGTCTGTGTTCCCTCAAACGCCTTGAACGTGTGACACTAGAATCAGAATCATCAGCTTCTCTTTTGTTGAAGCTTGATGATGCTCTCAGAATCAAAGCTCCATCTTTGGAAGCAAAAGTGATGTTGAAAGGTACATCAATGAGTGAAGAGTATGTAACAACTTCTTCCCAAGCCGATTGGAGTAATGAAAGTGATAATCCCATATATAATTAGCTGCAGAAAATTAAAAATCTTAGACTCCAAAATCCAAATCAAAGAGATGAAATGAAATACAGAACAAATGCAAATAATAGTTTATCATATGATTTACCTTTCTTATGTTATGTTAATATTGTTGCTGAATATGATTGTATGTATGGATATATATAGGGAAGGGGTGTTCAAAAACGTGTCAAGAACTGAAAACAGTTTGAATTCAACAGTGTGGAATTAAGGGGAATAATGAATGAAGCAAAAAGGGATTTGGTGAATGTATTAATATATATGAAGTCCTTGAGAGAGGGTTGAGTTTCTTGTTGTGCACGGCGATGTATAGGAGCAACCTATGACTTTGTTTATAATGAATTCAAAGCTGTGTGCTTTGAATTACTTATTTTGCACTTTATTTTCTTCTTCTTCTTTGAGGGTCAGAGTGAGCAAAGGAACATGCATAGTAAGTATATATATATATAGATACATATATATAAGAACAAAAACAACCACCCTAGCTAGTTCATAGTTGCTGGCGGTCAAAGAAGGTAAGCTTTTGCGAGTTTCCATGAACAAACACGGATTGCTTTTTTTAATTCTAGTAAACTGTGATTTCGTGTTTTTTTTTTTTTTTCTCTTAACACCCTGTTCAAAGCATACTTGGGCTTTTTTTATTTAAACAAAATAAATTAATTATTTAATTAAATAAATTTTGCTCGCATAAAGAATAAAATTGCAAATTACAAAAAGTACGCAATTAGGTAGTATTTAGAGGGGAGACAAAGATTGAGAAATTGATATTAAGAGAGAAATTAAAAGACAGAGACTGAAATAAGAGTGAAGTTTTAATTTAATTTACACAAAAAATAAAATTAAAATTAATTAATTAAAATTGAAGTATTTTAAATATAAAATATTATTAAAATTTTAATTTTTGTTCAAAAAAATTTTAATTTTTTGTATTTCTATTTTTTAAAAATATTAAAATACTTAAATTTTAAAAATAAAGACTAAAATTTTAATACCAATTTCTAACTAAATTAATAAATATATATCGAATCTTAATTTTTTAATTTCCGTCTCGATATCTCAAAATAAATCCTCTCAGAAATAATAGAAAGTGTATGGTTACGCTTTTTTTTTTTGTCAGCTTTCTTAAATTTAAAAAATTAACAACTTAAAGTTTTAACATTTTTTATTAACATGATAGATATAGATGAGATGAGTAAGTTGTTAGCAGCTAGGAGTTTTAATTTGTAAATAATAGTCAACGAACTCGGTACCAAGTTGATGAGATCAATCACTGCCCGCGTTTGTGGTTGTTTGGAATAATAAATTCTTAAATTATTATACATTTTTTTATTTTTAATATTGGTGTGGCTGTTACTTTGATCATATTCACTTATTCACATCACTGCTCAAATTTTATAATAAGTAATATATTCACATCACTGCTTTTGATCCACAATAGTACCATTCGTACTCATGCTTTTGACACTAGAAATAATGAAATATCATTTGAGTCAAGAACCGACAAATGTGTTACAACTTGTAACCTTATAGAATTCTAGGATTTTTTTATTATAAATAAAAAATTATTATTTAAAAAAAATAAAAAATATTATTTATCAAGATATAATTTTTGTGCAGTTCGCTCAATGAATAAGCCAACTATGTTAGTTTGCGGTGTGGGATTCAAATGTCAACACCATGGACATTGTGTTTAATCCTTTTAGAAAAATTTTATATATATAAAAAAAAGTGAAAATTTAAGTGCAGTCGACTTTACGTAAAGTTGATAATTGAGAGCAGTTAGATAAAAATTTTGTCAAATCAGTCAAATCATTTAACGACTCTCAACTATTAACTTCACGTGAAATCGACTAAGTTTTTACCATTAAAAAAAACAAAAGAGAAATCAGAGAAGTTTTGTCAATGCTTAATTGGCTACGAAAAGTTGCGTGTGTGTGTGAAATTTTAAAGTTTGCGTTCATATATTAAAGCTTTTTTCATAGACAAAACCTACATTAACCAATTGAGCTCTCTATTGCTAACAAAAAGTAAACGTAGGATTCAACTCCGAAACTTGGTAGAAATAATAATCACTTGTGAGTTTAAATTGGTAGGATTCTTGTTTATACACAAGAGAGACAGAGACTCAAGTCATGGTAGTTAAGAATGACCCCTTAACAAGTTGCTTTTAGTAATGCTTCTTGATTCTTACGCAGATTAGTTCAGCCATTTCAAACGTGAGAATGAAATTATTGGTTGAAGACAGTGACGACTCATAATTCTTATGGATTTTTCTTTAATTTAGGATCAGTTTGGATAAATTCATAAATAATTTTTTTAAAATTTTTAATTTATAAAAAATTACGGTATTAATGTTTAGTATAATTTTTAAAATTAAATCGTAACTTTTGAAGAAACTATAGAAGTGTTTATATAGAAGTTTAAAAAATGAATTTTCTTTAATACAAATTTTTTTATCATTTTTTTTAAAATAAATACTTTTAAAACTAAAATACTAAAAACAAAATATTTATTTATAAGTTACTTTTAATATAAATATTTATTATTTAAACTCTTTTATCAAAAAGAGTTTAATTAAATTGTTTATCCAAACTATGTGTTTGTTTGGGCGCCATTAAATCAATAAAAAAAGATTTTTTTCAATGATTTTTTTTATGTTATAGTATGTTTGCCAAATTTTTAATAGTAAAAATAAAAGCACTAGGAAAATAATTTTTTTTTTGAGAAGCTACAATTTACATTTTTTTAAATTTTTTTAAAAAAATATTTTTTATATAATAAATGAACAAAAAAATACTTTTATCTTATTTTACCCGATAATTATAAATAAAAAGATCTTTTTTACATTAAAATATTCAAATAAAAAATTACTTTTATTTTTATAAAAAAATTTCTAAAAAAATATCATTTAAATTTTTTTTTTCGAGATTGACATCGAAATAAATAAGTACTATACTTTATTGGTATGCTACTATGCTAGTGATTACTATGAATGATTTTAACTGAATAATCTAAAGGATATATATGCACTTATAGGATGTTTAATAATGTTTCTTTCTTTTCCCCTTTTGCCAAATATAATGCCTTAGTCCATTTAGCTAGTCTTGATATTCCATCATAGAGTTTATTTTATAGGAGGGTGTAAAAAGTAAAAAAATGGTTTAAATAATAAAAGTTAGTTTTGAATATAGTGATGTAACTAGAAAATAATAATGCATATAGTGATGTCAAAATCATGAAGAAAGATAAAGGTACTACTACTATATACTACTACTGTGTTGTACGTTGTTTTAATGTGGATGGAAAAGCTTTAATAAAAGAAAACACGATTTAGCAAGGATCACGTTCTTTGGTGGGTCATGTTATGCAAAAATAAAATCAAATTTTATTTCACATGGACTAGTTTTTGGGATATTCTCAATGTGCTATGTGCTAACACGTGAGTCAGGTCAATATGGTCAAATATCAATACCATTCTATTCTTTTCAATCTTCATTTTTTTTTAAGCATGGAAAATTATTGTTGCACTTTTCTAAAGCCATGTACGTTTTGGGTATCTTCCTTGCTCCTTCTGTTTTATAAGAAGAAGGAAGGAGATCATCATGTGGCCATAGGGATTTTCTTAAAACAAAATTTGTAGATATACATATTAGGTCGCTCCTCAAATGAAAATTCTATTATTGTCATTATGTCAAAATATTTCATTTTGACCATATAAATTATAAGACTTAATTTTTATATATTATAAAAGTGTTACTTTTATTTAAAGTGTAGCTAAATAAATAAGTTATATTTTTTAAACAAAATTATCATAAAAAGATATTTTTAGTATTTTTATTAGAGTAATTACCTACATATTATTGTATATGTGATCGGTTAATACGTATTACATTAATTAAGTAGTTGGATCAAATATATAAAACTATTTGTTTAAAATTATTTTCACTCTTCTGACTTGATGAGTTACCCTATCAAAATTTATAAAAAAAAAAAATTGGAGATACGATTTTTTTGTTTCGAATTTTTAATGTTTTAAGTTTGTGTTATTAATGAAAAGTGTACATGTAATCAGAATAGTACATATACGTCAAAAAAATTAGTATGAGTGGCAAGAGATACTAAGTCAAATATTTATATTTGACTGCATGTATTTAGAATAGAATAGTACATATATATCAAAAAATTATGATGTTATGAATTCTTTTCTTTAATTATGTTACTCTAGGACTATGAGATGTCTATTAAGTTTACTTGATCTATGAAAATGAGTTGTTCTTATTTTCATGAGTTACTTGATGTTTTGTTGTGATATATCTTGTTCATAATCTTAGATCTATATATAATCAATACTGTGATGTTCTTTTTAATAGTAGAATAATATGTAACAATAAAATTCATAAACTTAAATTATTAGGTATTAAAATGAATGATAAAAAATTACTGAATCAATATTCTCTTTAATTATCAAAGCGATTCTTTGAAACGTCTCATACTCTTATTGAATCCAATTTTCGATATTGGACTTGTAGAAATAATCTAAAACACTATCTAAGTATCTTACATCCATGTCGAGGCATGCATTTTATGTAAATATTCACTAAGTTTCCAAGTTTTCAATCATTTAAAACTTAAAATGTTAATTTTTCTATAAATATTACACTTTGAGAATTTTAAAACATACTGTTCATCATATATAGGTGTATATATTGTTTATCAAACTCTTAAACATGTAGGCATATAAGATATAAGATAATATCTTCTTAATTAAAACAAATTTTGAATAAAGTCTGCGGTCATATATAGTAATGTAACCTCAAATTAAATCTACATGTTTGGTGGTATCTTGCATACAGTAGTCAAGTATAAATCATATAGGGAAAATTCTTTGATGGCTATAAAAATAGAATAAAGTGGGATTTTTTTATATATTTTTTGAGCGAAATTTAGATATCATAAAAGACATCAAATATATATATATATATATCATATTTGACCACTTTAATTAATAATTATATTAGATATATACTAAAATTAATATATTTATTAAGATAAAATATATATTAGTATATAAAATATGTATTAAAAACAAATTAAATAATATATATTTATATATAAATATAAAATAATATAATATATTTTAGTATATTCATAATATTATCATAAACCATTTAAATGATGCTGACAACTCTCTTCTAGCTAGTGTATATTTTCCTCACGCTACAATAAATTTATACATTTGACTTTGAACTTTTTGTCCTTATTCTGAATCAGCGGTATTACTATTTTATTCACTAATTTGATGTCAAAACTCAAAACCGCTAGCAGCCCTTCTTACATAACATTTCGTAACCATGAATCCTGTACCAAAATATTAAAGAATAATGGCATTAATTTATAGTCAACATACATTAACCTAATTAAGTATACTTTTATATAAAATGTTAGTTGTGTTTCCAAGTCATACAAATAAGTCGTCGGTGATTTGGTTTAGAGGGTACGTATGTTTGATTTTCTTATCCTTATTCTTATCTATCTGCTTCACAATCAATACCACATTACAACTTGTGTTTTGTCTCCACAACTTGAGAGAAATATATAGAGTTTGGTAGAATATTCGCTATTACTATAATATTCAAAGTGAATTATCTTTAGATACAAAGCGAAAGAAATTTATGTGGAGCAAGCCGACAGAATGATGAAAGGGCAATGCCATGCATGTCTCCGAAGAAAATGAGATGGAAAAAGCATGCAATGATTCATTAATCATTATTGTTTATTTGTTGATCGATTTCGTTTCAATAACTAGTAGACCCTTTTAATATGTAGGATCAAATTATTAGGTAGCCATTTAAATTAAAAAATCACTTTAATAAAGATATTAAAAATATATTTTTTTAAAGATGTTTATATATGTTATATTATTATTAAATATTTTTATTAAATTAGTTAATAATTTATTTTTTAATAAATTAAAAGAAAATTGATTTATTATAGCAATAATAATAAACTCAATTGTTTGTATCATAATTATTAGATCCGATTTGATCCGATTGAATTACACAATGTAACTAAATATCTTTAATTTTTTTTATAAAAAAAACAAATATATCTCTAACTTTTTGTTTTACAGATATTTAAATTCTTAAAAATTTTAAAATATAATTAAATTTCTAAAAAAAATATTTATTGTTATTATTATAAAAAAAATTAATTTTCATTTAATTTGTTAAGAAATTAAAAAATAACTAATTCATTAATACATCAAATAATAATACGACACGTAACTGTTAATTATAAAAAGACGTTTTACGTGTCTTTATGAAACCATCCCTTCAAACTATTATTCAAAAAGAGGAGATAGCATACAACAAGGTTATGAATTTGGTGATTGGAACAAAATACACAAACATAGCATGTATATATTTAATTATGTATTATATATGAAATATCCGTTAATTAGAATCAACACAAGTTTTTTGTGCATATATTGCTACCTTGCTCCTTAAGAATAAAATATAGCATTTCATTGTTTCAAATAAAAATTATTATTCATTGGTTTAGAAGATTATCAAATCAAATATAAGAACAAAAGAAACAAAATTTATATGTAAAATAAAAAAGTTTTTTAATGTATCTAAAACATCAATGTTTTAATAATCTTAATAGTTAATTTTAATTAATATATATTATATATTTTCACTATTAAAATTAACAATTAAAATATCATATATACTTGAAACTTTTTCTATAAAATAATATTTTTTACTCGGAGCTAGCTATTGCTGTTAGCCGCCACAGAATGAGTCTATGAATCAATGCCATAACCTTTTTATTTTTATTTTTTTATTTTTTCCTTTGGACTTGTTGCCATAACATTTCAAGTAATCAAATGTCTCGATTATATTCCGAGATCAACGTAAAGACTAAAAAAGTCAGCAGTAAATATCTTGAATTTGCTAATATCTCCGTTGTATCTATTTAATTTGATGTGTTTCTAGAGTAGTACTAATAATACTGAATTAATTTATTAAGGTCCATGGAATATATATACTGTTATGTCAACTAGTTATTAAGAGCAAGTGATAAGCCTTATACACATCTACATCAATTAGTATGAAAATTCAGTTATTATTTGTCATCTTAAGATCACAAATTATTTATATAGCCTCTAACCTATACATTATATCTTCTTAAATAATGTATTTTAAAGAGTTCTAATGTGTTTTTTGTAAAAGAAAATGACAATAAAATCATAAGATGGATACTATATATGAAAACTTGACTACTTAGCAAACAAAAAAGAAAAGGAGAATATCATTGTTTTTTTGGCAGTGACAGAAAAGCGTGAAATAAAAAAACTATACCTAGTAATGGGTCATTGGGTCCATTCCGATAAAATGGCCCAATATGCCGAAGAATCCAATTAATTTAGGTTAGTTTAATGTACACCAAAAACAAATTGAGGTTAGTTTAATACCGAAATAAAAAATTGAGGTTAGGTAGTTGGTTAACTGATTCACGTATAGACGAGAATACGTCACTAAATGTTTTGAATGAATTTATACCAAAAAAAAAATGTTTTGAATATTTTTCAAGTTGTCTAGCGTTCTTGCTATAACTTTAGGGTTAGTAATCATGTAATATTGAAATATTTTTAAGAAAATATAGAAAACTAACCTTAAATTTTTTAATATTGACTAATTTAAGATTTAATATTAAAAAATTATAATTTAAAATTTCAAAATCTCAAATAAACAAAACAATTTTATAAAAATTTATTATTTAACGTTATTATAATTTAAGCATGTTTTTTTGAAGGGTAATTTAAGCATGTTAATACTACTTTAACAACGGAAAAGATAAACATAAATTAGCTTACTCATAGGTCATGACCCTAATAAACGCTGGTACTAACAACTTGGTTAGCCAAGTAGTTACTCACTTGTCGACTTAAACAAATATTTCAAATCTTGTCCTATGTATACAATAATTTATTGACCAATAATAGACTCTTAAATAAAATTTAGATTCGCAACAAATTAATCATTAACCTAATAACTTGAAAAATACCATGAATAAAAAAAATACTAAGAAGTAAGAACAACGAAATGTTTGAATTTGAGTTGATTCCCAAGAGCAGACAAAAAAAAAACTTACTCGTAATAAGCGCTTGATGAAGTTTAAAGTGATTTGATGTTATTATTAAAATAGTGAAAAGTGAAAATACTGTGAATCTTGAGAGTCGGCAAAAGAGTCTTCTAAGTTATAATGCATGAACCTATTGAAATACAAACCTTATCGATATTGATTACATAAGAGTCCCATCAAAAGGGAAATAACACGCGGCCACTATCAATTTTGAACTGCATTAATGCTACCAAAATTCAAAATGCACACTGCTAACTGCTAAGTATACATGATAATTTAATTTATTATTATTATTACTACTACTGTTATCATCACTGGCGACCGGGAAACAATACTTGTCCACCAACCAATTGGTTGTTATGCTTCGGGAAGCATAATTTGTCCACGTGTTGTATTTACTTCTGTTTCTACATTCACAGATAAAATAATGATTCTTTATTCACACCTAATTTGATCTTATATTTGTTTGAGAGTACATTTGTCTCCATCAAAATATTGGAGGACATTGTGATTTTCGTTGACACTCTAGAATAGTTACATGGATACGTAAATCCTTGTCTTGTGTTACATTTGTTGCATTATTACAGTGGATTTGGAGGTTTACTTGTGCAGCAGTAGCAACTTAAACTAGTCAGCGTTTTTTTCCATCTCCATTATTACATCCTTTAGTAAACCAAGCTACTAAAATTTACAACAGCATTCTCTAGTATATTACATCAGAGGTTATTAATTAGGACCTACTTCAACATACGAGGCTAAGGTATGAACAGGCTCATATGTGAATTCCTACACCAATAACTGAGTCCTAACACCAAGGAAACAAAGGAAACACAAGGATCGGAGTCATGTGATCACTGCTTTTGAAAGCTAGCAATTGAAGAGCCTTAAAATATTGAGCTCTTCTTCTTTTGGTTGTAGTAGAGATGTGCACAAACACCCTCTTGCAACCTGCAAATGCACACAGCACATATTGTCAAAATAGAACAACAATGATGAATGTGATGCAGATTACTCAAAATCAAACAAAATGATTTGATTAGTTTTGAGTGTTATTAGTTATTACCATTGTCACGGCATTCATTTATGTAAAGATTCAACTAGTTTGCCCCACCAAGCCACCAGCAGATGCAGATGCAGAACCAACCCAATCTGTTGGCTTAGTAATCAAATCCTCCAACTCAAGATAAATATTTGAGTCATTCACATCAAGTTCTTCATCAGCACCACCATTATTTTCCCCCAATAGGTTCTCTGTCATGGCATGATAAGCAGAAGGTACATCACCACCCCTTGAAAAACCATAGCTTCTCAAGCCTTGTACCTTGTTGCATAACTCACCTTCCAGAGGAGAAGGAACAGTTTGCTCTATCTTATTGCTAGTGCTCATCACATTTTCAGACAATAGTCCATCAAGTTCAGATTGCAATGTAGACAATTGTTGATGACCTTGTTGGCATCTATAATCAACACTAGGCGTTGGTTCCAGCAATCTGCGCCTCTTGAGCATGTCGGTGCCATCGAGCTCCCTCTTCCTCTTAATCTTTTGGAGGAGCTGTTCCACAAAGGCTGGCTTTCTGGCCATTCTGGTGAGGAAATATATCATCTGATACTGCTTCGTCTGGACGTTCTGAATCCGGTCCTGAACGCTTGAGATATGAACGTGGGAACTTTCTTGCTGTTGTCTCAGCTTCAGAATTTCAAGTTTGAGTATGTTTTGGTCCTCCTTCAGCTTCTCAACTTCAGCCTCAAGGCAAGGCTTAGCTGGGTCGATGAAAGCTCCTTGATGCAGTTTGTTGTACTTGCTTCTCCTCCTTATGTTCTTCAGCAAATGCTTCTTCCCTCCTTGGAATCCTTCGTTTGCAAACTCCCAACGATCTGAATCAACCTTCCTAAAGCCCTATAACACCAAAGGAAACATCAATCAAACATATTAGTAAATCTTGAAACCTTAAGGATCAAAAAGAATTCCAATGTCATCCAATTACAATCATCAACCACATATTGGAGACACTTCCAATGCTTAAAGAATTAAACTACATACATGTTAATCCTCCAAAAGCAATTGATTTTCAAATATCCTATTTAATTTTGACACATTGACAAATGTATATCACAACATTCATGCCGTCCATGTAAAAAGGTAATTAATGTGAAAGGTAATTATGGCGGCAACGTAATTATTTTTACAGTAACATGATAGAGTATTAAAATTAACTTCTATGTTACAACAAAAACTCAAATATATATATATATATATATGAAAAGTACAGGTATCAATATATTATTTACCAACTTATTGCACATGTATAAAAAGACACATCTAAAAAATATATCTATAAAAACATTTTCATTAAACTCAGTCATAAAAAAGAAATACGGTTGATAAAGTAGCAAGATATATATATATATATATATATGAATTTAAAAGAACAAAACACTCAAATTTAGTATATATATGCATTTAATCGAACACATGGCGAACAAATGTTGAAAGAGTAAAGTGATTGGAGTATTGAACATGACTCACATAGGTATTGAGCTGGCGAATGAAGCTGGAGAAGTTGCTGTGCTTGAAATACTTTGGAAGAAGCACTTTGGCGAACTCGTGAGACTCCCAAACGATGAAGCTATCGCGGTTCTCGCTCCACGAAACAATCGGGTCGGTTTCCGGATCATCCACCATCTCGTACGTCTTCCTTAGAAACGGTGGCGGACCCGCCTCGTTAAGCCCTTCCATCGGTTTCGGCAACTCCACCGACGACGAAGATGACGACACGTTAACGGCGCCGTCATCAGCAACCTCCTCTTTGACGCGAGGCTCTTCTTCTTCCGTCACTTCCGAGTTGCTCTTCTTCTTATCAGACTCGTCGCTTGAAACGTCGTCGTTTTGCTGCAAGAAGCGGCAGGAAGACGTCACTTGCTCTGATTTGACTCTCACCATTTCCACTGGTTTTTCTTCCGCAATAGCTTTGTTGAACTGTGGCGGTGAGCAAGCCTGGCCGCCACCGCTTCCAGCGTGAGCAAGCAGCACCATCTTAGAAGTTGGTTGAAATTGTGGTTTGTCGGTTTTTGAGGGATTGGAGTTGAGAGTAGAGTAAAGGTAGTGATGAGAGTGAGTGAGAGATTAAGAAAAGTGATGGACTTATAAGTTCCATTTATAGAAAAGGAGAAAGGTAAAAAATAATGATTTGTGGTAGTGAAAGAAAGAGAAGTTTGGGAGTTTGCGTGTGTGTATGATAGTCTATTTTTGGAAACTCAGCGGAATGGCCACGTTGTCCTTCCTTTTATCTTTACGTGCCATGTCTAGCAATTTACTGGACCCACTGCCGGTCCCTATCATCTTATCCCTTTCGCTCACGTATACACTTTGGGAAAGATTGATAATTAAAGATTATTAGATTTAATTTAACGTATTATTTAATAATTTTTATTTATTAAATTTATTTAGAATAATTATTTAAATTAATTTATTTTTTAAAATTATAAAATATAAATAATAGCCTCTATAATATAATTTTTGTTCATCACTAATTTAAATTCTTAATGTAGTTATTAAAATATATTTTTTAATAATTAAACAGTAAATTTTTGTATGAAATAATAAATATATTTTTATACACGGTAATTAATTAATAATTGAGTAATGTTACATGTATATTAAAATTAGCTATTAAAATTAATCACAAATATAAAATATGTATTGAAATATAAATATACATTAAAAATAAATTAAATTACATATATATTTATACATTGATGATTGATTTTAGTAACTAATTTTAATGTACAAAATAATATTTTTGTTGATAATTGGTTATATATATATATATATATATATATATATATTAACGTGATTAATTATTCTAATAATATAATAGTATTAAGAGGCTTTTTTTTAAATGAAAATAAAAATAGTGATATATTTTAACATTATAATTTTTGGTATTTTTTAAAAATGTGGAAGATATATAAATCAAAATATCCGATTTCTATACTTCAAATTTTTTAATTTTTCTTTAACAGATTTCTATTCTCTCACAAATTCTTCGGTCCAATTTCACAAATCTCTTGGTCCGATTTATGTATCTTCATAAATCGAATTTTCCGATTTCTGTACTTCTTACAAATCGAATAGTCCAATTTTTATTTATCTAATTAAATAATTCCACATTTGAGAATAACATCCCATCAACCTACATTTTAAAAAAACACCATTGTTACTCTAATATAAAAACAAAATCTGGTACTAAGACTACACACTTTTATGCACATTCTGTTATTACTAAAAGTAATTAATAAAAAATATAAAATACAAAAAATGATATTTTATATTATAAACACAAAATAATACAAAAAACATTTGTGGTATTATTTTGATCTTTATGTTCATATAATATTTTAAAAATAAATTTAAATTTTTTAAAATAAAAAGTTAGTAAAATAATAAACTTAAAAATTAATACTATTAATTTTATAAAATATATATTTTATTATCTTAATTAAAAAAATTAATTCTTTATTTCATTATTTTACTAAAAAATAACTATCATCCTATCATATCATATTATTATTGATAGAGCCAATGATAAAAATGACTATATTTGTTGTCAATTAAAATTTGCTGATTAATCATGTTAAAATATATTATAATAAACAATTTAAGTAATTATATTAAATAACATGATTATTTTTAACTACCACTAAAAATGAAATAATACTCTATTAAAAAATGTTAGGAATCAAGATAGTTTCAGCTAAAAATCAAGCAAATACTTTTAGGTGAATCCAAAACTTCTATATAGATGGTGTTTATGTTAGGCGTTAGGATGTTTCTTTTCTTTGTAAATTAGATGGTTGTAAATCTATTTTTTGATTTATCATGTTTTAGGCATTTCAAGAGGGAATGAGGATGAAGAGACGGAAACTAATTGAATCAGTTTCTATGATTCACGTTGCAATGATACTGAATGTATCTCCTCCTAATTTAAATGTGGTGAAACATTTAATAACCAATATTTTAAATCATAAATAAATAAAATTAATTACTATATTTATAATTAATTAAGTTATTCCATTCTTGACTGATTTCAAGTTGGTTCTATATACTTTTTCTATTCTATTTGATTATTAAATTTATGCGTAATTCTTAATTTAGTTTTTGAAGTTATATTTATCTTTATTTAATTTTCAAATTTTACAAGAATTTTTTATTTTAATATAGAAGACCGAAAGAAATTTTGCGTTAATGTTACAAAAAATAGAATTTTATAATGTTCTAAGAGCACAATACACAGAATACGTATTATACTGATAATACACAATCTGTATATTTACAATTATTGTAATTTAATATTAAAATAATATAATACGTAATTCTTTATAAATTAAAAAAATTAATCAGACAATTCGCATTCTGCGAATTTTATAACCCCAGAATTTTATAAAACACTATGACTTCTAATATTAAAGGATTATACCAATTTTTATTCGATATCCAAAAAAATTAACCACTTTACGAATGTAATTTATGTTAGTCACATTAGGGGATATTAACGGAATAGGGACATGAACAACTAAACATGGCTATAATAGCTTGTAGCATACATCATCAAAGACACGCAGACACATGCATGCACACTGTTTCATTTCTATAATTCATACTCATATTCAGGAATTTGTTTCATCTTTTCTTTCTTTTTATTTATTATTGAAGTTTGTAGCACAAGACATTCTCTTCCCTTTTTCTTCTTATACGGTGGATTCGCATGGTCACCTTTTTGTCGGCGAGAATCTGCATGGAAGCCAAGTGTCGCAATTCATAACCGATTCAATAATCTTCTGTTACTCACTCCATATTTGTCAAAGGCCGCTACTTGTTTCATAAATTCCAATGCTGCATCATTCTTTTGTTCTTTTGTAGAGGCGTAGAGCCAATGATTCAATTCAGCAGTTTAATTGAGAGTGGATAAGTACTTTGCACGCACCTCGTAATTGGAACTGCCGATAATAGGGAAAGTTTCGGTGCCGATCGCACCCTCCAAAACGAAACAAAGGAAAAGACTATGCGGGAACTTGCGTTGCAAGTTGCAACCTTATCTCATGAATCATCATCAACTCACCTGCTTACCTAACCTTAATAACCGTGGGCCGGGCTTATTTTGGGGCTCAACGTGGCATGCCCTATCTACCTTTTCGGGATCATAACAAAACATGTGGCCCAAACTAAACCACCTAATAATTAAGGTAGTATTTGTTTTTCAATACCAAAAAAAAAATGTTTTCGGATATTGAAATTGTGATTGAGAAATTTAGAATCAATATTATTATGTTTGATAATTAGATATTAAAACCAAAATTTTAATTTTGACACAAAATTTTAGACCATTCAGTATTTTAAAAAAATAAGAACACAAAAGACTGAAATTAAGAATTTGAAATTTTGTTAAGATTGAAACTGAAATTTTAACATTTTATTTATAATTAAGAATATTATAATAAATTTATTTATTTTATGTCTGTATTTATCTTGAACCAAATAAAATACTAAAACATAATTCAATTTTGTACACTTTACATCAAATATAATAAAAGACTTAATTTAGTTTTTAGTTTTAGTCTCTCAATCTCAATCTTTCTTTCGAACACTGTCTAAATATTTATTGGAATTTTAGTGTGCGCTACATGATGGATCCACATGGGACTAGAAATTTTCAGGAGAGCTAGTTGTTCTTAGTATTTCTTTTATATTAACATTAAAAATATTAATAAAATAACGAACTATAATTTGATCAAATAGTTACTTGTTTAATTCGTTTAAACAAGTGTCTTGAGACCGCAAAGGAAAAGACTAATTGATCCCAAGTTCACCAAGTCCTTGGCCTTCTTCCTTTAAAGTTGAATTCCTCACCTTCCATTACTAATTTCACTCGTCAACTTTTGCTGATGTTTATGTGTACCCGTGCCTTTCTTCACTCACTAAATTAAATTAGGCCCGCATGAACAATTCGGTGGCCAGTTATGGGTGCAATAGAGAAAGGTTAGGCAATTGGAAGGAGGAAACATGTACGTATACACGACACCAAAGTAACTTTTCATGCCAAAAAGAAATAATATACATTATATTAAAACGAAGAATACAAGCATCATAGGAATTGATTGATATCCTAGGATAGTGTCCATTTCACATGAAACTTGTTTGGAAACCAAAATTTTAACTTGAGAAATATATTTTATTTGCACTCACTTCTACCATGTATACCAAACTGATATGCATCTCTTCATGTATTGTGACATAACAAGTGATAAAGTCCACACCCCATCTAATTGTGAAAAAGAAATATATGTGCTACTTAACACAAAAATAAATCAACTTCCATGATAGATTAGAAGAATAAATATGAAACCAAATGTGCTGCTACTGTTACTGTCCAGACAAACTTCCAAATGCAAAAGTTTCAGAAAAACAGAAATAACAGGAATTTCAACAGCAAGATAAACTATGAGTTCATTTCAGAGTACAACTTGACGGCGTGCACAATTTAATCAATGTTTAGTCCTTACTCTAGGTGATGATACTTCCACAACTCAAACCACATTCCCAGAACATATGGCAGATCTTCTCTTCAGTTAACTTGTAAGCCAATTGAAAAGATAGCTTCTGGAGATACACCTGTAATAATGGCATTGGAATTGAGTGAGCCGAAATTCAACCCAAAAAACTAGCTCAAAAGGTGAAAATTGTGAAGCACTTATAGGAGGAGTGTGTGAAGCTCACCATCATCGCGGTTGGCATCAGCTGGCTGTTCCTGGTTGGATGTACCGACAGAGCTCGTACCACGTGGTCCACCTGCTGCCACTATTGGTGGTGGAGGAAGTAACCCTGCTCGCAGTAGAAGATGCTCTACTGCTTCCGAAGGTTGAGCTCCAACAGAAAGCCAATACCTTCACAAGGGTAAATGTGATGGAGATGTTTGGTTGGATGGTTTATTGATATATAAATTGATAAGGATTGTTTGATGGTAGTTGTGTAACAAGAAATACTCGCCTTGCACGAACTCAATAGATATCAAACTTAACTATAACATATTCCATCCCTCTTTTACCCCAATGAAACATACTCTTAGAGACAATTGACATGTAATTTAATCCTTAACAAATCATAGAAATACAAAACATGAACCTATGGAAGTCCTTTTGATTGTATTCCAACATTACCAACATGAAAATATCTTTTCCAAATCAGTTAGACAACAATTAAAAAGGCATAATTGTAGGGACATATGTTAACAAATTCAGAAAACTTTCAGGAAAGAAGAAAGCAAAATATAATATTTAGTTCTTCAGGAGGATGTGATAAGAACTACTCCAGATATGGTTTTAGCATTTCATTCTCCCATTTTCTACAAGGAGACATCATGTTCAGAATAATTAAGATATGTTAACAATAACATTGTCCCTTGAATTATAACTAATTTCACCTAAACTGATGTAGATGTATTAGAGAACTTGTATAACAGAAAGTTACTCACTTCACTCTCTCGAATTTGAGAGCCATCTTTCTGTCACTATCATTCCCTGTAAAAAAGGAAAAAGAAAAAGAAGAAGTAAGAAACCAATTAGCATCCTTGGTCCTCCTTCTCATTCCTAATCCTCAGTACTTAAATAATTTCGGTTAATAATCAAAAGGATCCTTTCAGTTTCACTCAATTAATTATCCTTTAACACTGACAATATAACAAACAGAAGGAGAACCTGCCAAAGGGTCATAGAAACCGAGAATTTCGAGGGAGCCACCATCTCTGGTGGATTTGCTATCAGCGGCAACGATACGATAGAAGGGGCGGTGGGTGCAACCAAACCTTGCAAAGCGAATCCTCACCGTCATTGTGATGCTGCAAGGGAGTGAAAATTGGTTAGGGATGAGGAAGGAGAAGTAGAGTGATAGAGAGACAAGTGGTGTTACCGTTAGTGGAATACAATAACTGAAGCCTGAAGCCTGAAGCCCGAAGCCCAACGTTTAATAGATATGACTTCGTTTCAGTGTTGGTCGCCTTATCCACTTATCTATCTACTCACCTTCAAGGAAAATGCTCTTCTGGTCTCTTATCTTGTTATTGTAGAAGGGAAATTTTTCTCTAATAGTAAAGTTAGATAAACAGTCAAAATTGTAGTTGTGTATTATTATACATGATGTCTTTATTCTTTAATATTTTTCTATAAACAAAAAACAGTTTTTATTCTTCATTAAAAATAGCCACTAATTAAAAAACACTTCTCATTATACAATTAACTTTATTATTTTTTTTAAACATTCCAGGTAATAAGTCGACATTTCTGGGACCAAAACACCCCCAATCCTATTGACCTAAAAACAGGTTAAAAAACATTCACTGTCTTGTATTAGCATGTCTTCTCTGGGCACGGATTCGGTGTGCCGAAATTCTTTGGCACACCAGTGCCCATGACACTTATATTTGGCTGATCGGTGTGCCTATTTCTCCTTGACCGTCGGATCTATATACTTTATCAATCCAATGGTAGAGATTATTCTTTCTCTCTCCTCCTATGATTGGTTAGTGGGAATTATGTGTCAGAGGGGTTAGTTTGCAAAATTCACTTTGTAGCTGGTTATTTTTGTTACAAAAAAAATTATTTGGGTTTATGTAGAATTAGTTTATCATGTTTTAAGAATTAAATTAATGGCACTTAGTGATTCTGTTTAACGCTAAATCAGAGATGATGGAGGAGGGCTGGGAGGGAAGGAAAAGCGCTGTGGACGTCGTTTGACGCATACAAGTTAAGTTGCGATGTCTACGTATCCGTCACTGACCCGTCAATGGAGTTGCAGGAAGCTTTCTCCCGCGGAGTCACACTGCAAAGCTGCCTGCTCTACGAAGTGCGGCCTCTGTCGCGACTCGTTGGTTCGGAGGATGAAGATCTGCATAGTGTTTCGGCTAGATTAAGGCTTTGCCGGAGACGACCAACAAAGAAGAATCGAAGCGGCATGGGGACGATGGGCGAGAGGATGATGAAGGAGATGGCCGATGGTGTTACGGGTCGGGCGGGTTAGGTTAGAACAAAGTTGGTTGAACTTGGGTCAATCCTGATGGGCCTCTGGAGTATATTTTTTTCCTTGAGATGCACATTTTTTTCAGAGACCAATGATGGGCTCAAGTGGTGGGTTATTAATAATTTTGTTAAAAATGGATGACTGGTCTAGTTTGGTCCAAAAAATAAAAAAACATATATGGCTGAAGAAATAAGAGGAACACCCAGTACTTCCGTCGGAGGTGGAATTGACATGGGCGGAGCGAGGAGTTTTGCCTTCGATGAAGAGGAGAGGAGCTTCGAGTGGGGTCGGGTATTAAGGGTTGGGTTGCTAGGCGAGTTCGGGTTTTGGTTTTTGGGTCGAGTCAGTTTCTCTGGCCCAATACCAGATAAAAAAATGTTATTTTTCAGCATGACCAAACCCAAAAAAAAAAAATTTTAAAACCGTAAATATACAAAATAATAAGTGTAATTATGAACAACTTACCTGCTTCTATCGACTAAATCAATCCGTCTATCCATCAACAGGGCAAGGCTGATAATACGAAGGAATTTTTCACTGACCCAGTCAAATGGAATGACTGATAAGATTAGATTAAGGCTATAATTTAAATTTTGAATTCATTCGGTGGTTATAGCCTTTTTTAGAAATCCGGTTATTGCCCTTGGTAATTGCACCCACATTAATTCCCAATTAATGCCCAGTTTAATCAGGTTTAAGGGTTATTTATTAAAAAGAAAAAAAATTTAAAAGGCGGGAGGTGTTTCGCCAGATTAACGCGCGTATGTTTACGTTTTTCACTCCCAAAAAAAAGCGCGTACTTTTCAAAGAAGGGAATCACACTGAGGTACGTACTTGTTTAAACCAGTCCCTTCGTATTCTTTGTTGATCCAAGCATTTTAGTTGGAAACAGGTTTATCCTTTATAAAGGAACGGAATTTGGCATAACATTACGATACGGTAAATGAAAATAATTCCGAATGTTTATTCCGATAGTGTAAAACCGATTTACAAGGATAACTTGATAGACAGGTCTTTCATAACGCACCCGTAAATAGTTGCTGAAATGTTCTGGGATCATGATTTGAAAATGTTAAATGCTAACGGCGCAAGATAATTCCCTAATTTTGTTTAAACCCCTCAAACGATTTGTTTTATTTGGCTGAATTATAGGCAGAGGGGCTGAGTTATGAGTAACTACAAACAATTCACGATAAGCAGAGAATGAACCGATGAAAGTAGATATAATAATCGCTACAGAGTTTTAATTAGCTTTTCATAAGTTCAAAAGGACGACGAAACAAACAAACCAGATAGATCATTCAAGGCTTTGGTCATCGACAAAAAACCAAAACAACATAAAGATGTCACCCATGTGAACCAGGTCAAATACCTCCGTCACTGTCTTCACCCTGCTCCGGTCGAACGCCTGCCTGGCGGGACAAAGATTTCTCCTTGGCCTTCAAAACATCGACGACACTGTTTGCTAGGAGTCGCCAATTTGAGCTTTCCGCCATCTTTTCGGTTGCTTTGTCATACAGTCGGCGACCGGCCGCTTCATACTGTTGCAAGGTCCTGCGAAGTAACTTTTCCTCCCGGCACCGTGCCTTCTTCTCTTCCTCCAGTTGATCCTCCTTTTGCTTCAATTTGACCATTAAGTCTACGTTCTTGGCATCGACCTGGAAGACTTCCTCTGCCGCTTTTTCAAGCCTAGCCTCCCATAACTCCTCCTTCCTGACAAGTTCGGCCTCAACGAGGTCAAAATCCGCGGACTTTTCATTTGTACGGACGATGTTGATCAGATTAGACATCGGCTCTTCCGTGAGGTCGATGGGACTAACGGTGGGGTCGGTGACGGTCTCCTTCGACATTTTCTCAGAAGTACACAGTGGAGAGAGCAGTGGAGGGTGGCAGAAATAAGGAAGAGGATAAGGATAGACGGAGAGGTGAGAGAAGGAGTTACGGCAGAGAAGAACGGGGAAAGAAGCATTGGGAGGTTTAGGGTTTGTCATTAAGGGGCACGTATACATATACCGTGTAAATTGGGAAGCTTCGTCGAATACTTTTTTTTCGTAGAAAATGAGTAATTAATGTACTACGTTTATTTTTGGGAAAATAAACGATTTATTTTTAAAAACTAGTTCGATGGAAGAAAAAAAAAGGAACATTTTGCGTTAATATAGTTTTAAATTTGTTTTTCAATTTCAATGCTCAGCTTTAATAATTACGTCTAGGATCTCTTCGATTCACGTGCCAAACCCACAGATGGAGCATCGGTTACAGTGGGCGTAAATGAAGGCGTATGTGGCACGGTACCCGACTTATCTGGTAAGGCGTTTTACAGTATATAATCTCCCTCCCCAGCGTTCCCTCATCGCGTCTGGTCTTCCATGCTAACAACGCAAGATAATTCCCTAATTATGTATCAACCCCTCAGATAATTCCCCCTTTTTTGCTTGGGGCTGTGAATTATCAGATATGGACACATTTAATTGATACAAAACAGCCCAAAAAATTGGTAACTTAATGGGGAGTAGCCGAAATACGTGTTTTTCGTATTTTTGGGAAATTATTTTAATTTAAATCAATTCAAATTATTACTAACAAGAAAGGAGATGAGAATATATTGATAGTTAACCGCATCTGGATTAAACGAAATTATACTGACTAGAAGCATAGAATATTAATCTACCGAAACAATGGCATTCAAAATGGAAATGACTCAAATTTTGTTGTTGGCGTGTAATAGTCATTGGAGAGGAAGGATAAACTGATTAACAATTCAATATTAACGGATTTTCGAAATCGGACCGATGAAAGTAGATATAATAATCGCTGCCAAGTTTTAATTAGCATTTCAAAAGATCAAAAGGGCGACCTAACAAACAAACTAAATAGATCGTTCAGGGCTTCAGGCTTCGACAGAAACCAACACAACATAGAGATGTCATACATGTGCACCAGGTCAAATTCCTCCGTCGCTGTGTTCACTCTGCTCCGGTTGAACGCCTAATGGAGGGGACAAAAATTTCTCCTTTACCTCCAAAACATCGACGACCCTTTGTGCCAGGTCACGCCACTTTGAGCTTTCGGCCATCATTTCGTTTTCTTTGTCATACATTCGGCAAACGGTCGCTTCACACTGTTGCTGCTCCCTACGCAGCAACTTTTCCTCCAGACGCCGTGCCTTCTCCTCTTCCTCTAGTTGATCCTCCTTCTTGTTCTACTTGACCATTAACTTCAACCTCTCGGACCTGACCTTGAAGAGTTGCTCTGATATTGTTTCAAGCCTAGCCTCCCAAATTTCCTCCCTCCTGACAAGTTCGGCTTGAACGAAGTCACATACCAGGAACTTTTCATCTGTACGGACGATGTCGATCAGATTGGATATCGGCTATTCTTTGAGGTAGACGGGTCTAACGGCGTTGTCGGTGACGGTCTCCTTCGACATTTTTTCAGAAGTACACAACGAAGAGAGCAGTGGAGGGTGGCAGAAATAAGGAGGTGGATAAGGATAGACGGAGAGGTGAGAGAAGGAGATACGACAGAGAAGAACTGGGAAAGAAGCATTGAGAGGGATAGGGTTTGTCATTAACGTGCACGTATACCTATATAGTGTAGGCCCTATAGTGTAAAGTGAGAAGCTGCTTCGAATACTTTTTTTTCCATAGAAAATGAGTAATTAATGTACGTCATTTTTTTTTGAAAAAATAAAAGATTTATATTTAATGAAAAAGAAGGGATAACAAGTTTAATATAGTTTTAAATTTAAATTTAAAATTATTTTTAAGTGTTCAGCTTTTAAAACTACGTTTACGATGTCTTCGATTCCCGTCCCAAACCCAAAAACGAAGCATCAGTTACAGTGGGCGTAAATGAAGGCGTATGTGGCACGGTACCTAGCTTATTTGGTGAGCCGTTTTGCAGTATATAAGTTCACTACCCAGTTTTCCTTCATCGCGTCTGGTGATACATACTAACAAAGGTCCTCCTTTAACCTTCCGCTTCCACGACGTATTCACTAAATTTAAATCAAATAGGATGAAATTTTGTGCAACCTCCGAGAAAGGCAGAAGGGGAAAGAAAGCCGGATATGGGAGAACGAAAGGGAAAGGGAAAGTGGTGACCCCACTCGTCTGTCCGCTGACTCTTCTGCCTCGCGAAATATGGGAGAGAATTGCAGCATGGGTTGCGTCGGCCTCGATCCATGATCTGTTTAACATGTAGGTGACCTGCAAGGTGTTTCTGGACGCAGCCCGCTCACCTCCGGCGTACAAGGTGGCCTCCATAGCGGAGATACCCGTCGTGTTCGGTTATGACATGGAGGACCGTCCTGAGGATGTGATCCTTTTTAAAAGCGAGCGCGCAGGAAATCGGCCGCTATATTCCGGATAGGGATGAAGGAATTCTTCTGGATGGGCCGAAGAGTCAGTGGGTGCGACACCCTACTTGAGGCCGCCGATGCGGGCGACGTCCAAGCCCGCTACATGTGTGCGATGCTGCTGCTGACGCCTGGTGTTGGGGACGAGGCGGACGCTAGCAGGGGGGTTGAAATGTTTGCGAATGTAATGGCTGCTGGAAAAATCGAATTGTGCAGAAAACTCTTCGGGCAGTTGTTTGCAAATCCGCAGATTGGGGTCCACCTGTCGGATCCAGGGAAGCCCATAGTGTGCCGGTCAAGTGTCTGCCCGACCCGCGGGACCATGGGTACCGCCAAGGATTCGTCGAGTGTGTCGTGCGTCCAATGTCTTGCCGAGTTTGAGGTGTTGCATTTCCTTAGTCTGTTTACTTTTAGATGAAGCTTGTTTGTAACCAAGGTTGAATGTATTTCATTGCTAATGATTCGTGCGGTTGAGTTGTTTGGCTTTGTAAATTTCCGCTTTCGTGGGTCATACAAATGACATATTCGAACCGATGTATATCACGATGTTTTTACTTTTAAACGCTCCCATGCATAACCTTCGATAGAAGTACTATTACATAACTTCATTAGCTAATAGATCAAGCGGAATATATAAAAAAAAGAACAAACAGACCAGAACAGCTCAATATTAGCGTTGGGCCTAAACAGTACAATACTAGACACCTTCTGTGCGCATTCCCATCCGAAAGGGAGATGTGGTTAGGATTGATGGTGGAATATACAGTTTATTGTTTTTTTTTCTCACCTGGAGGCTAAGAAATGGAAGAGTAAACAAATAAAGCAACTAGAGTGGTCAGGACTCAGGAGTAGGGGTGCAGGGAGTCTAGGTTCGCGAATAGTGGTGTAATTGCACCAGCAAAGAACAAATAAATAACATTTATCTTATTCCTTTATCAATATAGTTATTATACTATCTGGACGCATCGATAAACGGAAACATCTAGGTAAACGTATGCGGTATTGAACCACAACCCCCTAACCCCCTCCCCCCCATGGCATTATATGAAAATGCAAAAATGCCACAAGCTCAGTCATCTATCCTCTTCATAATCTCCGATAATCACTCTACGAAGTTCTTGCAAATGGCCGGAAGTCCCGAGAAGGACACTAAGAAAGTGGACGTATCCGTTCAGCACGAATGCCCACTGAATCTCCTTCCTCGCGAAATTTGGTCGATTATTGCCACCAAAGTTGCATCGAGTTCGATTGAGGATCTGTTCAACATGCAGGCGACGTGTAAGGTTTTCCTCGGTGCGGCGAGATCAGACGCTGTATACAAGCATGCGACGATGTCTTATAAATCGCTAGCGCAGTTTTTAGGTAACCACGACGGGCCTGAAAGGAGATTCCTTGATCGGTGCCTGGAAGTGGAAATGTGGATGCTATAGTCCGACATGAGTTCACAGAATATCTACGGTTTGGTCGCCGTGACAAAGGCATGGAACTGCTTGCTAGGGCCTCAACGGAGGGCAGCGTCGAAGCAGGTTACCTGTCTTCCATCTTGTTAATGTTTGATCACGAAGACGAGGAAGACATGGTTAGGGGTGTTCAAATGATGGTGGGTTTTATCAATTCTGGCCAGCTAGAGAGCTACACCAATTTCTTGACGGACGTTTGCAAAGATAACAAGGTGATCTTAAATGAATTGTTGGCACACATCTGAACGATCGTGACTGTTCACCACTCACGCCAATCCTCCCCCAACTGTACTGTTGAGCGATTCGTCCAGTGTGACGTGTGTGCAATGCCTGGCCGAATACGATGTCCGAAAGTTCCTGGGGACTTATTGCGTTTAAGTAGTTTTCTAAACCCCAATGATCGAGGTTTTTTAGGAGTTTTTATTATGTAATTGCACTGAATGTATGTTTTATTATATAACAAGAGCGGGAATTAATTTGAATTTTGTTTCGATCAATGGCTTCGCATTCTCTGTTCGTTCGAGCAATCTATTTTGAAAGATGTATTTCCTATAATTTCACATAATATTAGGATATCAAAAAGTAACATGAGACTATGTATGTATTCCTTTGTTTTATTATGTAGTGTATAGTGTAAAATGACGGTACGTGTACTTAAATCAGTAGAAACCCGTAAACATTCTCGGAAATCCAACGCGCTGCCTCTGGCATTTGGCTCCGATATCAACAGATTAAAGTATATATAATCATATTATATGAGTTTAAGTTCCAGTACAGAAGATCAAATGGG
This sequence comes from Arachis hypogaea, assembly GCF_003086295.3. Classification (NCBI taxonomy): domain Eukaryota; kingdom Viridiplantae; phylum Streptophyta; class Magnoliopsida; order Fabales; family Fabaceae; genus Arachis; species Arachis hypogaea. The sequence continues at coordinate 94,800,377 of NC_092036.1, forward strand.
AGACAGAACAAAAAAAAGGAAATAAAAGCATCATACATGCCTGGACGAAAAAAATGACATTTAGATATCAATAATGTGCAGCACATCAACTACCTCCGGCCCCGTCTTCATTCTGCCCGGCCGGATGACGACCACGACGGAGCAAAAACTTTTGCCTTTCCTCCACAACGTCCAGCCGGCATTCCAGGTCACACCACGGAAGAGACTCAACCTGTTCCCGTTCATGGCGCTTGGCAATTTCTGCCTGTAATTCCTTCTCAGTGAGAACCAACTGTTGAAGGAGCGCGTCATTTTTTCGCTTCTCTGTTTTCAATTCTTTTTCAAGCCGTCGCTTTTCCTGCACCTCTTCCTCCAGTTCATCCTTCCTTGCCTCGAAGACGAACTTGGAGGCCATCAGCTCCACCTTTGCCTGCCTCAGTTCTGCGTTGGTCGTTACAAGTGTAGCCTTTAACATCTCCTCCCTCTTAACCAGTGCCGCCTCATGATGATTAGATTTTTGACGGTTTAGAATTTCACTAATGAAATCTCGTTGTAAAGTATAGTTTCTAAACCAAGCAATAATCTTTTCATACAAAAAGTTGTTTGTCACTAGTACAAACCCCTAAAATTTATAAACCGAAGTATTCAAACCTCGGGTCGTTCTCCCTAGGATTTACAATAGAGTGTCTTGTTATTGGTTGTGAGTTATTTTGGGGTTTTGAGATTATAGACAAGAATTATAAATGGCAAGGGGAATAACCTAACAACTAATAAAGCTCTTGGCAAGATATGAGAACTAGAAGTCCTATCCTAGTTATCCTCCACAATTGTGATAACAAATTATCCATTACTCCCACTTAGTTAACCTCTAACCATAGAGGAAAGTCAAGTGGATGAATCAATTTGATTCCTCAAGCCCTAATCAACTCCTAAAGGAAAGACTAGCTTTAGAGGTATTCAAATCAATTAGCAACTTCTAATTATCAATCAACAAAAGGATTAGATAACTCAAGAGTCACTAATTACTCAACCAAAGCCAAGAGGAACAAAATCTACACTAAAATCCAACCAAGCATTTCATCAAACACTTGGAAGGCATAAAAGGAAGACATGGTAAATTGACACAAGAATAGAATCTAACTATAACTATTGCAAAGAATTAATCAACAACAATCAACAACATCACAATCACATGAATTATCTCAAATTGCATTATTGAAAGGAAATAAAGGAACAACAATCTATCCAAAACAAAATGAAGAATTACAATTACTAAAACACATAACTAGAAAGAGGAAGAGAAGAAGATTAAGAATTGATAAAGGAAAATTGAATCAAAGCATGAATTAAACTTAGATCTAAGAAGAGAGATTAACCTAAACCTAATCCTAATTCTAATTCTAATTCTAGAGAGAAGTGAGAGTTTCTCTCTCTAGAAAACTAAACTAAAACTAATCCTAGTGAGTGTGTATGTATGTATGAACATGTGTTGTCAATCCCCTTCAATCCTAGGCTTTTATGTGCATTTTGGCGCCAAAGTTGGTTGCTGAAACCTCTCCAAAATCGCCAGGCACGTGTTACATAAATGAAGTCATGTGCCCTCATCGGCGCGTGCGCGCATGGTACGCGTGCGCGTCCTTGGCCTGTTTCGCAATGCGCGCGCGAGCGCCTTGTGCGCGTACGCGTGCATGGCCTGGATCAATTCTTTGGCTTTTTGTGCTTCTCTCCACTTGTATGCTTCCTTCCTTGCTTCCCTTGATCCATGTCTAGCCTATTTCAACCTGAGATTACTAGCAAACACATCAAGGCATCTTATGGAATCAAAGAGAAATTAGAATTCATCAAAATAAGGATCGAAAAGCATGTTTTTACACTTAGACACAAATACGGGAGAGATAACAAAACCATGCTAATTCATAGGCTAAATGTGACAAAAGGTTATCAAAATACTCTAAATTCAGTACACAACAAACCGTCAAATTGGGGTTTGTCAACCTCCCCACACTTAAACCTTAGCATGTCCTCATGCTAAAATAAGAAGGAACTAAAGGATATGACATTTATTGAATGCAACTAAACTATATGAGTCCTAACTAAATGCAACTACCTAAAATAAATGTAAATGCTTAATTCAAACATATCAAATTGCCAAGAGAGCATGTGCAAGCACAAGGGCTAGACAATAGGAATTAATTTCAAACCACAATTGTATTGAATTATCAAGAAGAATTTAAACTTGCAAAATTATAGATAATATGGGTGAACACATGTAGTTGAACCTTTGAACCCTCACCGGATATGTGTATCCGCTCTATTCACTCAAGTGTTTAAGGGTCAATTCACTCAATTCTCTTCTAATCAAGCTTTCCAAAATTTGATTTTCTTCTAACAATCAACATTTATTCAATGTATGCATACATTGATCATGAGGTCTTTCATTTAGGTTGTAATGGGGTTAGGGTCAAGGTAGGATCATTTTATGGTTAAGTGGACTAGGATTTGAATCTTTGATTAGCATAGACTTTCCCACCTAACCTATATAATGACCTATACAAATTCAAACTATTCTAACTACCCATTCTTCACTTTTTCTTACATATTCATGACACCTATGCATTGATTCCTTTTTATTGACTTCACTTTGGGGCAATTTGTCCCCTTTTTATTATTTTCTTTCTTTTGTCTTTCTTTTTCTATTCTTTTTTTTTCTTTTCTTCATTTTTTTTTCATTTCTTTTTCTTTTGTCAAACTATACACAAGAACATCAATGCATAAGGTCTATTCATTTAATCAATACAAGAATATGTACCCAATTCCTAAACATGAAAGTGTACTACCCCTTTTATCCCATCCAATGTTCCCAAGCCTCACCAACTTTGAATAATAAACACTCTCACTAGCCTAGGCTAATCAAAGATCCAAACAAGGACTTTTATTGGTTTTCCGCCTTGGGCTTGTAATGTGATAAAATAAGAATAAGTTGGTTAAGCATAGGCTCAAAATTGGCTAACAATGGAGAATAAAAGGTTGGCTAATTGGGTAAGTGGGCTAATGAAATAACGGCCTCAATCATATAAATGCATAAATACAAGAAATAGATGGACATATAGAATCAAGCAAATCAAGGATTACAATCATAGAAAGAGAACAATTTCACACAAGAATGGAAAATAAGTGGTTATAAAATGTAACCACATCAATAGGCTCAAGTCTCACAAGCTTGTGTTCTCAATTCAATACATGCTTCACAAAGTATGAAATTCAAGCAAGTTTTACCAAAAATTTTCTTTCAATCAATTGGGTTAATGCCCTATATTTAAACTTCTTGGAAAATTTCAATGTTTGACTAAGCATTGTTGTGATTGAAAAATTCAGAAATTTTCTTAGTTCACCCTTTCCTTTTCACTTAAAACCAATTTCTTATGCAAAAAGGGTGACTAAGTATTTTGCAATTCAAGGTATGCTTTCTAATCACAACCACAAACTAAAAGACAAAGATAAACAAAATGTATAAAGAGGAATCCAACTAAAAGTACGAAATCTATCATCCAAAACCTCTAAAAATATCCAAAAGCATCAAAATATCTAAAATCCAAACTAAGCAATAAAAGTTTCTAAAGCAAACTAGAAATGCATCAAAATATATACAAAGATGTGCAAAATAAGATAACTAGGCCGAAAAGTTCACCGGTTCCCAAATAATGCTACCGGTGCCCTCCCCACACTTAAAACCAAGCATCGTCCTCGATGCTAAACCGGAGGATCAGTGGGAGGTACAACGATAGGCTCTGGCTCTGACTGTGGGACCGGCTCCTCCTGAGTCTCGGGTGGCTCTGCAGTGTCAGGGGCATCCTGCTGAACCGGCGCCTCCGCAGCCTCCTCCTGATGATCCTGCTCATCGGAGGCCGGAGAGTCGGGAAGCGGGGGCAGCTCAAGGCCCTGGGCCACAAACATCTGATCAATCCGATCCAAACGGCGTCTGATATGGCGTTTTTCACGCTCTAAGAACCGGAAAAGACGCTGGACTAGGAGATAAGTGGGCTTAGGTGCTGCTGGTGGATCTGTGGATGATGAAGGAGCTGCGGCTGTAGAGGATGATGGGGCAGCTGTAGGGGCTGATGGTGAAGGTGTCCCCATGACAGCTCTGGCCCGAGAACGGCGTCTAGCAAGTGGCCTCTCGTGCACCCAACCACCCCAGGGAATAGTAACCTCCCTGTCATCATCATCAGGGGGCGGTGGTCGCACATCATCATCCAACCATGGAACCTCAGCTAGGGCCGCCATACTCGTGACCAATGTAGGAAATGGAAGTAGGCCACGAATATGCGCCCGCCACATGCACTGCCGGATGAGTCTAGGGAAAGAGACCTCCTTCCCCTCCATAACACACCCAATCAGTAGAAGCATCTCCATAGGAATCTCAGAGAAGTGGGTGGTGGGAAGGACATAGCAAGCAAAGATCATCTGCCAAGTCTTAGCCTCCCTAGTCAAATGAGTAAACAACATCCCTTTCGGCTTGGTGTTGTTGGCATCCATAACCCAAGTAGCCTCTGGTAACCCAATAACAGTCCTGAGCGCCTCATAATCGAAGGTCATGCTGTGTATGGCTAACTCAGCCTGCTGATGGGCACACAGCTCATCAGGGACATGCCGGCACTGTAGCGCCTCCTCAATGGCAGTCTCAGTGATCATAATCTCCCTACCCCTCACCTGAACCGAATCCAATGTCGGACGGAAGAAATTGCAGTAAAATTCCTTCACCCAAGACACATTAATATCCCCCAAATCCCGGTCAACAAAGTTGATACCTAACTCAAGGATCCGACCGTCAATGGACCGTCTCACATCAGTAGGGAGAAGCAGCTTCTTCTCAATGTTCAGCTTTGTAGTCCGATATTTAGAAAACCGGAGCTCACAGTAGAGATTAGGGAACTTGTCCGGATTGGTAGAAGGTAACTGCTGATTTTCCTTGTCCACATCATTCAGTGGATTCTTGGCATAATTCTTATAGATGGAAGGAATAGAGAGGGTAGAGTGTTTTCTCTTCTTGGAGGCAGTGGCTATGGCTTTGCCTTTGTCCGACATCCTGAAAAATATGATAGGATAAATAAGACACTTAGCATGTAGCAAAGAAGGCATGTTCAGGAGACAAATGACAAAAACAATCATGATGTTGCAATGAATATGCAAAAGTGAATTAAGTAAACCATAAGTGAACCATTGAACCAAAAGATATAATCCTCATCAGGGCAACAAGTCCTATTCAAAAGGCAATAATGTCATCAAAATGTAAAAGAATGGTTAAAGAATGTTAAAGAGGAGTGGAAGGTAATTGGTTAAAGAAGTTAGTGAGTTTAGAGAAGTAGGTTAGGAAGATGATGACATTTTTGCACAATTAAAAGGAAAAGATTGTGGTTTATGTTCACACTGGTTGTGCAAATCCGGGAAGTCAAAAGGAAAGGAAAGTTGCCCAAGTTTGAAATAAAGATCAAAATGAAACCAATTTTCGTGAAAATCGGGCAGCATTCCGGCTTAAAATTGGACGTTCCCGGATAGCAGAGTGTCACAATAAGTATGAAAACAACATCAATTAGGCAAAGTGACAGTGATGTAGCATTCAGGCAACATGAATTGCATAAAAATCAGTCCAAAAATCAGCATGTAACATCCAAATAGCAGACAGCAAATTAAGCACGAACGGAGCACTTATCAGGCCTAGAATCCTCTATCCAGCCCTAGCTACCTAACCGCAATTATTTCTATCTAACCTAGCATACAAAATTTGAATTGAAACTAACTAATATGCAATAGACTAACTAACAGAAATTAGAGACTAACAGAAAAACAGAAAAAAAAATTGAGTGGAACCTGGGAGCAGAGGAACGAATAGTGGAAAAGAAATGGGGGTGGGGCAATAGAGCCAGGGGCTGCGCCGCCGTGGACGGTGGCGAGGAGTGGCAGAAAAGGAGCGGCGGTGTGGGTTGCTGCGGTGGTTGTGCCGGACAGCTGTCAGGGTTGAGAGACAGAGAGAGAGAGAGAGAGGCTTAAAGAGAAAGAATGGTGGATGGGTGGAGGAAGAGAATCACCGGCGGTAATGGTGGAACGGCGGCGGTGAATGCTGTCGGCGGCAGAAGGGAGAGGAGGAGAGTTGGAGGTGGAGTGAGAGAAGGGTGAGAGTGAGTGGTGATGAAAGGGAGAAAGAAGAAAAGAGGGGGGCCGGCGGTAGTTGCTGTTGCTGCTGCCGCGGTGGTATGGAGGTTGTGAGGAGGAAGAAGATGATGGAGGTTGGGAAGGTGAAGTGCGTGACTGCACAGCATGCGTCGCGTATTAGGGTTATCCCATCTTTGAATCGACGCGCGCGCGCCACTCGCGCGTCCACGTCCCTTGACGAAACGTGGGGCCTACGCGCGCGCGTACAACACGCTCGAACGTGGATGAGTGGAATAGGAAGTGACGCGTGCGCGTATAGCGCGCGCACGCGTGCATGGGGTTGGGCTAGAGGCATAGAGGTGGCCCAATGCAGGCCTAACTCTCCGGAGAATGGCCTGGAAGTCGCGCATTCAGATCGGTGCGCACGCGGTCTGTACGCGTCCGCGCGTAGTGAGAAAATTAGGAGGTCCACGCGTGAGCGTGCAGTGCGCTCTAGCGCGGTTGGCAGAATAGGTATGGGCGCGTGCGCGTAGCGTGCGCGCACGCGTACATGAGATTGGGCTTGAGGCTTAGAGTGGGCATGGGGCATGCCTAACTATCGGGTCCTTGGCCTAGATTGGTGGCAGCACGCATGGACGCACGCGCGGCAAGTGCGCGTCCGCGTACATTGCTAAGTTATGAAGCGGCGCGTCGGCGCGATGTGCGCGCTCGCGCAGGTGAGTTGGGCCTGGGGCCTAAAGCTAGCCCAGAGCCGGCTCAACTCTCTGGAGTTTGGCTCAAAAACCTGCAGCAGCAAATCGGCGCGGATGCGGCATGGGCGCGTCCGCGTGAACGTTTACGTTCTTAGAAACGGCACGCACGCACGTTGTGCGCGTCCGCGTGGATCGAGCTGGGCTTAAGGCATAATGTTTGCCCACGGGAGGCCCAACTCTCTGGTGTTTGGCTCGTGGTGCATCCATACAGGGGCGCGTGCGCGTACACGGTGCGCATGCGTCCATCCCCCCCCCCCTTTTTTTTTCATGAGAACAATTGCTGGGTGCTCCCCTTAATGTTCACAACACTTTATTCACTCAACCATCATACAATTCACTAAAAATGCAATTTTGATATTATTCATCTACTACTAAACACAACATGCATATGACTAAGCTAACAATTAAATTGTACAAACAAATTTGTATGAAACATCTACCTACAATGGTGACTCAAATCACTTATTAAGTAAATGTAAAAGATTGGAAAGAGTTTACCATGGTGGGGTGTCTCCCACCTAGCACTTTTAGTTTAAGTCCTTAAGTTGGATATTTGAGAAGCTCTTTGTCATGGTGGCTTATGTTTGTACTCATCCTTGAATCTCCAAGGATCCATGCTTCTCAATTGGTTGACAGAGTTTCCAACCATTTTTATTGAGCTTGGGCAGAATTCTACCCAAAATACGAGTCCCCATGTTTGATCTTCACATAGCGAACCGGGATCCCATATCTTATTCTCGCATCCATCCGTTAGTTGAGTTCCATGATCTTGTCGGATGGATGGTTGACATAAATGTGGTGGATACACAGAATTCTCTTTACTCCGCCAATACTTCCTTTTAGATCCATACAAGGTAATCCTTGTCCCAACATCATCCCTATACCTTGAGGCCTTGATCTTAATGAGCTTAACACCTACTTTCCAACCACTACACAACTCATTCTTACTTTTAATTCCACAAAGAGTTCTAAGTTGACCATCATTTTCAATCAAACCATATTCAAGTGAGAAATTAAAGCTTAGGGGTAAGAGTTTTACCCACTTAAATGTTGTGTTGGATGGTGATTTGGGAAGGAAGGCTTCCCCACACTTAGACAATGCAAGATCTACCTCTTTGTGCTCCTCTTTGATTGTTTCCACCTCTTCATAAGCTTCTTCAAATTCAACCTTTTCCCTTTTTACACATGGTTTGGTGTTGACATTTTGTTTAATGGGGGGTGATTCAATTTTGGATAGGAATTCATCGATGAATGAGTTCATCTCTTGATCAACCTCTTCATATTCTTCAATTTCGATATATACCATGTCATTTTTATCTTCCTTGGGAGGTTGTGCACACTCTTCTATAATTTTAGCTCCTTGTCCAATGGGAGAGGATTCCATTGTAGAGAGGAATTCCTCCATGATTGAATCTATCTCTTGATAAGCTTCTTCCAAGTCTTCAACTATGACATGCCTTGGAGGTTGCGCACCCTCCTCAACATCAATATCAAGCTTCTTGGAAGAGTTCTCCATGATTCTATATTCCCATGGACTTTCAACATCTCCTAAATCTTCAACCACTTCTTCCTTTTCTTCAATAACCATAGGCTTCTCCAATTGTTCTAATACAAAATAGCATCTCTCATCCCCCACCGGAGTTTTCAATCTCTCCTTCATGCTTTGTTCTTCTTTTGACTTTTCACATGGGATCATGGAGGTACCTTGAGTGTTCAAACATCGGTAGGCTAAGGTGGACACTACCTTGGTCAAGTTGGTCACAAACTCAAGTGTATCCCGCTTCATGGCCTCTTGTCCTTGAAGTAACAAAGTGAGAGAATCGTCTATTGGGGCTTGGGGTGGATAAGAGGGTTCATTATTTTGGAGAGAGGGTTTATAGTAGGAAGGTGGTTCTTCTTGGTAAGGTTGTGGAGATTGTGTGCATTGAGGTGGTTCTTGAGAGTAATTGTGTTGGAATGGTGGTGGTTCCATGTATGGTTCATATGGCTCATAAGGTGGTGGGTATGGTGGATAAGGATTGGGGTCATATGGAGGGTTTTGGTGATATGGGCTTGTGAGTATGGTTGAGCATCATGTTGAGGATAAGATTCATAGGTATATGGTGGTGGTTGATTGTCATAAAAGGAGTCACCATAACCATTGAATTGACATGCATTAGGATGAGAATTATACCTATAAGTGTCCGGAGGTTGATGCCAATAGGAGTGATCAATTCCTTGAGGCTCCTCCCATCTTTGTTGGTTCCATCCATGGTACATAGTCCCATTAAAGTCCACATTTCCTACAACACAATTAGAACCAAACTCATAGCCATAGTGAGAATTCATTATGAAAAGAGAAAAGAAAACTAACAAAATCTAGTAAACTAGCAAAAGACAAGATATTTACAATATTCACATATGTACAATAACCAATAACATAACACCATTGCAAGTCCCCGGCAACGGCGCCATTTTGATGATTAGATTTTTGACGGTTTAGAATTTCACTAATGAAATCTCGTTGTAAAGTATAGTTTCTAAACCAAGCAATAATCTTTTCATACAAAAAGGTGTTTGTCACTAGTACAAACCCCTAAAATTTATAAACCGAAGTATTCAAACCTCGGGTCGTTCTCCCTAGGATTTACAATAGAGTGTCTTGTTATTGGTTGTGAGTTATTTTGGGGTTTTGAGATTATAGACAAGAATTATAAATGGCAAGGGGAATAACCTAACAACTAATAAAGCTCTTGGCAAGATATGAGAACTAGAAGTCCTATCCTAGTTATCCTCCTCAATTGTGATAACAAATTATCCATTACTCCCACTTAGTTAACCTCTAACCATAGAGGAAAGTCAAGTGGATGAATCAATTTGATTCCTCAAGCCCTAATCAACTCCTAAAGGAAAGACTAGCTTTAGAGGTATTCAAATCAATTAGCAACTTCTAATTATCAATCAACAAAAGGATTAGATAACTCAAGAGTCACTAATTACTCAACCAAAGCCAAGAGGAACAAAATCTACACTAAAATCCAACCAAGCATTTCATCAAACACTTGGAAGGCATAAAAGGAAGACATGGTAAATTGACACAAGAATAGAATCTAACTATAACTATTGCAAAGAATTAATCAACAACAATCAACAACATCACAATCACATGAATTATCTCAAATTGCATTATTGAAAGGAAATAAAGGAACAACAATCTATCCAAAACAAAATGAAGAATTACAATTACTAAAACACATAACTAGAAAGAGGAAGAGAAGAAGATTAAGAATTGATAAAGGAAAATTGAATCAAAGCATGAATTAAACTTAGATCTAAGAAGAGAGATTAACCTAAACCTAATCCTAATTCTAATTCTAATTCTAGAGAGAAGTGAGAGTTTCTCTCTCTAGAAAACTAAACTAAAACTAATCCTAGTGAGTGTGTATGTATGTATGAACATGTGTTGTCAATCCCCTACAATCCTAGGCTTTTATGTGCATTTTGGCGCCAAAGTTGGTTGCTGAAACCTCTCCAAAATCGCCAGGCACGTGTTACATAAATGAAGTCATGTGCCCTCATCGGCGCGTGCGCGCATGGTACGCGTGCGCGTCCTTGGCCTGTTTCGCAATGTGCGCGCGAGCGCCTTGTGCGCGTACGCGTGCATGGCCTGGATCAATTCTTTGGCTTTTTGTGCTTCTCTCCACTTGTATGCTTCCTTCCTTGCTTCCCTTGATCCATGTCTAGCCTATTTCAACCTGAGATTACTAGCAAACACATCAAGGCATCTTATGGAATCAAAGAGAAATTAGAATTCATCAAAATAAGGATCGAAAAGCATGTTTTTACACTTAGGCACAAATATGGGAGAGATAACAAAACCATGCTAATTCATAGGCTAAATGTGACAAAAGGTTATCAAAATACTCTAAATTCAGTACACAACAAACCGTCAAATTGGGGTTTGTCACCTCAACGAGATCATAATCTGCGGACTTTTCATCTACGCGGATGATGTCGATAAGTGCGTCGATCGAGAGTTTTGCGAGGTCGTCGGGACTAATGGCGTGTTCGGTAATGGATTGCTCCGACATTTTCTCGGGATAAGAGGACGACGACATAGTGGCAGTAATGGAGAAGGGTAGACTGAGAGTTGAGAGAAAGAGTTACGGCAAAGAAGAACTGAAGAAGGGTTAGTACTTAGTAGGGTTTGGGGTTGTGAATAACGGGCACGTATACATATATATAGTAGAAAGTTGCTTGGATGGGTTTTTTACGCAACTAACGTGTCAATGATGGGGTTTATTCACGAAAATAAGACATTAATTTAAACTATTTCGATGAAAAAAAAAGGAAAGGATAACATTTAACATTTATTCATTGAGTAATTAACGAAAGCAATTAAGGTTGTCATGAATATAACACAAGAATCGAAAAGTCAACATTAAATTTTTTCGTCGTAAAACCAAATTAGTTGAATTGGATAACACATTAGTATTTCGTTCGTCCCATATTAATTAACTATCTTATCTTTTCCAGAACCATCGGTAGAGAAACGTACATTTAACATTTATTCAGTGAGTAATTAACGAACGCAATTAAGGTTGTCATGAATATAACACAAGAATCGAAAAGTCAACATTAAATTTTTGCATCGTAAAACCAAATCAGTTGAATTGGATAGCACATTAGTATTTCGTTCGTCCCTTATTAATTAATTATCTTATCTTTTCCAGAACCATCGGAAAACAGCAGAAAACATATCGTTGGTGGTCGTGTGTCGTCTTTATACTTTGTATAACCTATGGCCTAAGTTGCTTGCAAATGGCTGGAGGTTCCATGAATAACGGAAGGAAGAGGAAGGCAGCCAAGAAGGTCAGAGGTAAAGGGACCGTCTCCGTTGAGTGCGAATGTCACTGAATCTTCTTCCTCACGATATATGGGTCAGGATTGCCACGAGGGTTGCGTTGTATTCGATTAAGGATATGTTCAACATGCATGTTAGTTGCAAGGTGTTTCTGGGTGCAGCGAGGTCCAACGCTGTTTACAAGGAGGCGTCGATGACGGAGTTGCCGATTGCGTCCTTTTTAGACAACTATGGCCTACCTAAACACAGGTTCATAGAACGATGCACTGAGGCAGGAAATCCGGGTGCCATGCTCTGGGCGGAGATGACTGAATTCAGTTGGTTTGGTGACTGCGTTGGTGTAACTGGGGACGAGTTGGAGGGCTGTTACATGTGTGCGATGCTGCTACTGTCTATTGCCAATGAAGACGAAGTGCTCGTGCGAAAGGGATTTAAATTTTTTGAGATTGTACGTGCTTCTGGGGCACTCGAAAGGTGCAGAGGTGTCTTCAGTCACATATTCGCCGGTCCGGGGTTGGAACTTAAGACGTTCTATACTGGACTGCCCGAGGTTTGTCGGTCAACAAGTTGCCGCACCAGAGGCACCATGGGTGATGTGGAAGATTTGTCCCGGGTCTCCTGTGTCTAGTGTTTGGCCGATTACGAGGTTTGGGTGTTCCTGGAGTTGTTTGCATTCGAATAAAAATTGTCTATCTTGGGGTTTCTGTTTCCCTGGTTTGTTGTTTATGATTCTCGTAACTTGTATTACCGTATGAAGCATTATCTCCGCTTTTGTTAACTTTAACCACGGTTATCCTCATACTAAATTAGATATATTTTTATTCTGTTTTCGTCTTCGCGCGTGGGTAGACCTTGGTTAGTTTGACTTGGTCAGGCTCAATGGTGTAAATTGGTTTATAGGTTTTCCCTCGCCTGGATGCTCAGTAGTGGAAGTGGATAGGGTGAGGTTTACTGTCGCGTGGATCCCACGTTCAGGAGTTAGCGTGTACTTCAAGCCGAATTAGATTTAGAAGCAGGTGTGTAGGGATGCCAGGGTCAGGTGTAGGGGTGTGCTGGACCAAGTTAGATAGGAAGAAAATAGTTTTGTTCTGTCAAATCAACCATAAAAAAATGAATGCAATTAACTGAAAATAAAAAATTTACCATTTAATTCGATAACTTAATTTGATGTGATCACTTACGGTTTTTAATCGGTTTAATATTCCATAATCTACAGAATATGATATGTATTTAATTGTTTTATCTGATGCTTTCCAATAATAACGATTATCGATGAGCTCCATTAAATTTGCAAACAACAAAAATGTTATTCACGTTTCCCATTTCCCATTTCTCATTTCTCATTTCCGGATATCTAGGCAAACTGGAAAATGAAAACCAGACTGCCCACCGGCGTTTGGCAAAAGGAAGCCACTTCTAATTGTACGTATAGATAAATACGGGTCTAAGTACATAAATTAAATGTACTAATTATCCGGTATTAACCATAATGTTGGGCAACGAAACGATTTACGCGCTAAGCCGTAAAAATTAACTAATGTCAGTGTATAATATAATATCTAAAATTTTCTTGGCCGATACTGACGATGCGTGTTATACCGTTATTGTCCTTTTTATTTTACCTTGACCGGCCGGAGAGTATCGGTCGCTGTGTTGAAGCAGGAATTGCGGATGCTATACTCCGACAGGGGTTGACGGAGTATTTTCTGATTGCCCGCCGTGGCATTGGGATGGAACTGCTGTCTAGGGCCTGGACAGAGGGCAGCGTCAAAGCAGGTTACGTGTCTGCCATGTTGCTACTGTGTGATCATGTATTACTACATAGCTTCATCCGAAAATAGAAAGAAAGAAAAAAAACTCAAATGCTGCCTTTATTAGATATAATTAAGAAAACCGAGTTTTACGCAGGGGATACAAAACATGAAAAGAACAGCTAAAGAAATACGGAAACACAGCAAATAAAGACTTGGAAGATAAATGCCGTAGGTCATATAGCCCCGACATCGTCTCCATTCTGTCCGGCGGTTTCCGATAGTCAGAGTCGTCTGCCGTTGCCGCAGGTTGACCATACAATTGGCGGACCAATAAACCTACCTTGATCTCCACAACCTCGAGCCTGCCTTCCATTTCACGCCACGGTGCCATCTGTTGCTGTTCCCTTTGACGAAGATCGGCAATTTCCGCTTCAAAACGTTTGATTTGTCTTCCAGTTCGCGAATGGTGGTTTGATGTTGTTCCATCTCCGTGCGCAACTTCTTTTCCAACCGGCGGCCTTGATCCAGTTGATGCTTCCTGATACTCGCCCTGACTTTCGCGGTGATTGCCTTGATCCTCGCCGTCCTTGCTTCGTCTTGTGTCCTACGAAGACTATCACTCAAAAACCTCATCCTCTGTTGGAGGGTGTTGATCAGGTCTGCGGTCGGAGGTTCCTCGAGATCGCCCGGACTAATGGCGTGGTCGTCGAGGGATTCGTGCGACATTTTGTCGGATGAAGACCGGGAGGTTTAGTAGACGACAACGGCTCTTGAAGCAATGAATTTTCTCCCGACAGAGGTTATGGATAAAGATAAGGATTATAGGAATTGATGAATGGTTATGACTTGTGACGGACTTGTGCATTGATATACATTAATGAAAATCAAAATTTAAGTTAATAATAAATAAATTAATACATTTTAATGTGGTTAACTAATGTATGTATGCTATTCCTTGAAAAAATGAAGATAATAATGCACCTGGTGGTTTTATCGATAAACGAAGAAAAAGCATGGAGAAACTTATGTTGTATCGATTGCGCAAAATTCGCAATAAATGCAAATCTTGGTAATGTGACGTTAGAGTAGACAGGAAGGGCTGAAGGTCTATGGACTGCTATGAATAACGTGCCAGACGGGAGTTGCATTGATCTTATAAAAAAATGATTACTTGGCTATGCAATGGAGAGTCACCGAATGTGAGGTCAGTAAGGGGGAACAATTGTATTTTCCATAAGTTAAATTTTTAATACTAAACAGAAAACACAAAAATAAAAATGATGGCAAAACGAGTCAAACAGTGCCAAAACGAGTCAAACAGTTGAAAAAATTATTACATAATAGTGATAATACATATATTACATAGGATAACCAAAAAAATATTGAGAACCCAATTCTATCCCATCAGTCAAAGAGGTGGACAAACAGGATCAATTCATAATCAGCCCTACAATGCACGCACGGAATATGAGCAGCACCTCCATCACCGTCGTTTACGTCCCACCCTCTTCCATAGCGTTGATGGCGGTAAATAGCACCCATGTTTCCACGGCTTGGACATGCATGCGAAGAACAGACTTGATTCTCTGCGTTTAGCCTTGGCAGGCGACGCAGGTGTCTCCACGTCCCTGGACAACGCCGCGGAACACCAATTTGCAGTTTGTTAGGGCACCGGCCGCCTCAAGCCCACGAAATGTTTGTAAGCCATTGTTCTTTGACTCGGCGTCGTCGCGTAGCATCAGCACCATCGCCACTGTGTACTGGGCTGCCAGATGGCCCTGGGCTGCGACAACGTGCATTTCCATCCCCGTAAAACGACACCCGCCTAGGAAAAGGTCAGACACAGCAGATCGAAACAGAACTTCCAGGTGCCCGCTCTGCCTGCATCGCGCTAAGAAGTTTCTTCCCGGCTGGTGCATGGGACTCACACTCCACCATCGTTGGTCCCAAATTGGAATATTGGCACATCTGTAAACGAAATCCTCCTCCCCTGCATTACGTGCAGCGGTGCACGACATCCTGAGACTGCACAAGTCCCTGACAGACTGTGCTGCGGTCCTTCCGACAATTAAGGTCCATACATCGTGGGGAAGGTTGGCCGGGCCTATCGGATGATACATCTCCTCCCTTTGTATTGAGCGCCTCACACGATAGATAAATGGTCGGTTATGTGTAAGTAGTGGATAACAGAAAGGCTCCAAGCAGTTATCTCAATGGCTATTGTTTACGGTGTCTTCATAGTCACCCGGTGCCGTGTGCGATGGTATCCCATCGGTTGTGTACCGTGCATCTACACCTACTCAGCTACAATCACGTCGTTTAGGGAGCGTGCCGGTTCAGTTTCCCGTCGGTTCACACACGGCTTCCTTAGCCAACACGTCCCTTGTATTCATATTTTTTTTATGTTAATTTTTTTTAACTAACCGGTCAATAACTTCCCTTTTAAGTTCCGTTTTTTCCATTTCGTCGCTTGGGGATTCCCAGTTTTTTTTTGCTCTTTATGTTTTGTTATATTAGAATTTAATGGTATTAATTAAGTTTAATATTTTAATCATATTAATTGACATTATTTAGACACTGTTCAAAATTTTTGTTGGTTAACTATAATTTTACTATATCTATATATAATAAGTATCGGTTTAGCTAAAGAACATTTGTATGGTAATATAGTAGATAATCGCTAGTTAAAATAAATCACTGACAAATATTTACATAATGGATATATAAAAAACAAAGCATTGATTACACGATATTTCAAATTTTCAATACCAAAACTAATATTATACGTCCATACTAAACCGAAATATTATATGTCAATCCTAAACTTAATATGCATAACAATTCTAAACCCTAGCTATGTCAACGAATCGTTCTACCTCGTAGTCGGCGCGACAGCGAATGCACCGGATATGGTCGGCGCCTCCGACACCGTGGATAGAGTCCCGCTCTGCCGCCCTTCGGCCGTAGTCATAGAGAAGACCCATGTGGCCTCGGGTCAAGCATCTGGTCGAGTCACATACCGTATGTTCTTCTCCCTTTTCCGACATTTGGACTTCATCCGGCCAAGAAATTGTGAGGACTGCGAAGCAACTCGAGTAACATGCAGGGAGTAAGTTACCCGCTTCGAGCGTGCGAAATAGTTCCAAACCTTCTTTTTTGGCATCGTTGTCGTCCCTTCGGATGAGCAACTCCATTGAAAGTGCGTACTTGGCAGTGTCCAACCCATTCCTTGCTACATTTTGTAGCATTCCCCATCCGACGGCGTGGTTACGTCGTATGTAGAGCTCCCGCAGCGCCTCCCGAAAATGAAGTTCCGGGTGACCAATCTCAATGCACTTCTCGAAAAATCTTCGCCTAATAGGGTCCCGTATCCACAACCAATTCATGTCATGCGGAGGTGGTATGACAACCATCCTGAGCACAGTATCCTCGTCGCCTACATCGCGCGCAACGCAACACGTCATACGGAACATGCACAGGTCCTCAATCGATGTCGTCGCGACTTTAATGGCTATGGCTAACCAAACGTCGCGGGGTAGTTTGAAGGCGTTAGAGAAACGCTCCATTATAACTTTCCGTTGGACTGGGGCCTGCTAGTGTATATGCTTCACACGGTGTTATCCAGTGACCAGTAGTGTTGAGGGTAAGAATGCTAGTATATTTATGGTTTAGTGTCGCCCTTTGGAATCCAATTCCCTCAGACTTAACTCACGCATCATTTCGTTGGCGAAATCCATTTTATTTTTAAAAAAAATAAAAAAGGATTCTACGAACTTGCCTTGTAAATAGAAATAACATTATTAATTGAGGGCATTTATTAGATTTGTCGTTACACGTTGGTGCGTATTTAGTTGATGGCTAGGAGCGTTAAAATTAAATCTAACTAAATTATATTCTAACTAATCATCGTCGCATTCATATGTATAAATATAATTAAAGAAAATCATTCCTGGAAATTGCAATAGGCGTCCATGCATGAAAGACGAAACATGAAACGAAAGGCCGTAAACACAGAAAGTCTTAATTTGCGAGTAACATAAACTTGAATCACCACACAGCTGGTTGAACCATGTATCCAACGCAGTACCAGGCAGTCGACTTAGGTGTTCTTCTTTGTTTTTATCCTCCATAACTCTGTCTTGCCCAATATACGGTCCCGGAGTTTGTTGAATGGTGTGCTGGTCAGGTTCACCGCAGTTGTTGCCCTGATCTCGTTCTCCCGTAACTGCAAAATGG
Source organism: Arachis hypogaea (assembly GCF_003086295.3). Classification (NCBI taxonomy): domain Eukaryota; kingdom Viridiplantae; phylum Streptophyta; class Magnoliopsida; order Fabales; family Fabaceae; genus Arachis; species Arachis hypogaea. The sequence goes on from NC_092036.1 coordinate 94,818,091, forward strand.
TAAACGATCGGGTTTATTGTGCCCCTATAATATAATAGCCGTAATCTACCATTTTTATTTGAGCGTACTTACAATCCCGTCCATGATCGGGTTGAATTTGTCTCCCATGTTGAGCCACCCAATGACCCATATCCCTGAGTTCATGCTGAATGTTGATCCGATGAATAGACAGTAACCGTCAGTATGTATTATGGATAACCCGTGAAAAGCATCACTGTGATACATGCATGTTTTACTTGCTGATAACGTACCTCTGCCCACAATTTGGTATCCCTATGGGGCTTCTTATCGGAAAATCTCCGAAGTTGCTTAGTAAGGGCATTAAGTGCTTCTCGTAAGCTGCCTGTGTCACGTTGTACAAGACCCTTGCCTGCACGAACCATGGAATATAAATTAGAACGCTTTTATGTATGCCGTGTTGCATGCTATGCCAGTATGCCAAATTAAAACTAAATACTACAACCAAAATTGTTGCACGGTATGCCAAATTAAAGTAAAGACTACAATCAAAGTTGTAGGTAACCGTTTTCCGGATCCAGTCTTCCCGGTGAAGCGTCTCGAACTGGTTCGGTGATGAATCAAGGTTGTAAATTGCCCTGTCTTTGAGATACACGAGCATAAAAAACCAGTGGCCCAGCGCGTCCTGCATGGGGACATAAATCTGCACAAAATAAACACGTATAGTTAATCCACTGAAGACACTTGTTCGTGGTTTAGATTTCAATGAACAAATAGTTCTCCTTTAACAGACAAGTTCAAGGAATCTGAATGGCCTCATCCAGTTCTCCGTGTAACGGTTGAGCATTAGCTCTGTCGTCTCTCCGTTCAATATATCATCCTGCACAGACAACATTGACGAATTAAATATGTTATGTTCTATAAATCTCAGAGTGTCGATGACTGTCAACGACCGTTAACGGCGCAATAATTCATATCGAGTACCAACGCCAGATGATGGCTAACTTACCGAGACAGACGGCGGTAAGCACCAGTACGCGGGCGACGTGGCAAGGATCCCAGCACCGGTCATAGTCATGGCAACCATATGGATGATCTGGTAACGAAGAATAGCAAAAAATATAAAATAAACAAAAAAACCCGATGATGTCTCACGATGCCATATATGTGTTTTTCCTACTCAAAACAAGCGTAAACAGGTGCCATACCTTGTCATCAACGTCATTTCCCGGTAGTAAGCTGTGTAAATCAATCCTGTCCACGGACTTGACTCCAATACGGACAAGTTCCTCGCTATAGTCAGAGGAAAGTGTTAACGAATTAAAATAACCGCGATAAGCGGGTTTAAATACAACGAAGCTCGAGTTTTACCATGGATCAAGGTTTCCGTCGAACACGTACGCGAATAAGGCCGACTGTCGGTTGTTAAAGTCCATGGCGGGAGTGATCTTGAACCTCATCTACGACACATGTTTGTCAAAGATCAGTCGGTTAGCGCAGTTTTCGATAAACTAACTTACCGATTAGTTACCTTCTTGCTCGTTGAATAGGCAGACTTTTCCATCAGATCTCCACCCCTTGCTGGAACCAGATCGCATAAAACTGTCAGTTCCATCACCGAAACATTGTCATTTGGTGTTCCTTGTTGCCAATGGTGGTGTGCAAAACAACTTTCTCATGATGTTGTCGGTTCCTGCAAGGAGTGGAGTACTATTCTCAGGCGAATCTAGGACAATCGGCGTTCTACTAGCGATGCTAGATGCAACTTTCATGGACTGCGGGGTTGACTGTTCATCCATCTCCCCATCGGAATCCAACAACACGATGGTTTTCTCGGAGATTGCCGCAGCTGCATTGTCGGTCTCCTTCTTGAGATCCCTCTGTCGGAGAATAAGCTAAACCAGTTTAGGATCAGGAACACCTACATGACACGTTACATACATGACCAAGGAGTAAAACCTAACCTGAACCTTTTCCACGAGGCCCCTCATCAAGTCATTGACGATGAGACCGATCTTCGGAAACGACCAGTCCTCTTCCGACTGGATCTGGTCACATTTGACCGCATTAACATCATCCGGCTGGGGAGCTTCGGCTGAGGTTTCGCAGTCAGCTTTGGGTCCACCGGGGAGCTACATATAAAAAAAAGACCAAAATCAAATAAGTTATTTGTTTAAAGAATGTGTGAAGTACACCTGAGCAGAAGATTTACCTCAGACGCTTGCCGGGGCTGCGACTGCTCAACTGTATCTGCGTCGTGGACCTCTTCGCATACGTCCCTGCATGTACCCCGTACGTGACTGTTAATGCAAATATTCGTCTACCATGCATATGCAACGTACTGCGTTTTGTTGTATTCTAAAAGTCATAAATGAAACTTGTCTAACCTGTTGTGTGTGTCACCGTCGAAGCTCGAGCGTGCTTCACCGTCGCCCATTGTTTTTCTTTTTTTTTTTTTGTGTTTCGAATATTGATGGTTTAGCACGGTAGGTGGGTTTATTTAATTGCAAAGGAACTTGCAAATGCCAACAGCTTTGTCCTCCGTTTACGGAATGTGATGCGTCTATGTTAACGGTACTCGGGTGTTATGGATGGAGTCACGGATATTTGTTGTAATCGTCAAATTTGCGACAAATCTTTCACTCGTATGGTACGTTCTTATTTGGGCTCGTTTTATGGTCTGTTCCGTATCCAAAAGTGAAAGTTTTGAGTGACACTATACTATAAAATTTTCTTTTGCAATCACTTATTCTGTGACCATTGCGGTCAAATCAATCCAAAACTATCGACAGGCCTCCACTTAGGCGCTAAGTCACACCATGCCTTCCCCACCCCCCTATTATTTTAATTCATTATATCGTAGAGGCATGGGACTGCGAGCTATATATGCGATGGGCGTAATGCTGAATTTCCTACACAAGTAAACCGTCAAAAGGCATTCGTTGGGAGATGGGACAAAGCCAAAATGGCTAATACATTCGCTTCCTTTAGCTATCCGGTTCCCTTCCCAGCGTACGTATTAACCTTTTGTCCAAAGTTGTGCCATTCTTGTTTAAAGCATAAATATCTATACAAAGCGTATTGTCCTATACCCCGAATTGACATATACACCTGCTCGTCTGCAGCTACCCATGCTCTAGGTCAGCGCATCATAAAGTTTCACCTCGTGCACATCACGATGAAATTAGTGGCGGAGGTTGCTTTCCACTATCGTGCGCGGATTAGTAGCATCTAGTTCTCTCCCGGTTATGAGCACCATTGCCCACGAATCTGGTTACGTTATTTTTTAAGCATAAAGCACAGGGTTTAGTTTTAGGTGGCCATTCCAATGAAGTCCTGGAAAATGACCGTTGGAAATAATTTCAGATTGAAGATTTGATGGACATGTGTCCTTTTTAGTAGACCAAAAACTAAAGTTGGTTCAGCATAATTTTTTCTTCTTTGGTTTAAATCCTAAACCCTAAACCCTAAACCCCATAAACACTAAACCCCAATCCATAAACCCTAAACCATAAACCCTAAACCCTAAACCCTAAACCCTAAACCCTATACCATAAACCATAAACCCTAAACGCTATACCACAAACACTAAATCATAAACCCTAAACCCTAAACCCTAAACCCTAAAACTTAAACCATAAACCATAAATCATAAACTCTAAACCCTAAACCCTAAACCCTAAACCGTAAACTCTAAACCCTGAACCCTAAACCCCAAACCATAAACCATAAACCCTAAACCATAAACCCTAAATCCTAAACCCTAAACCATAAACCCTAAACCATAAACCTTAAACCCTAAACCCTAAACCCTAAACCCCAATCCATAAATCTTAAACCCTAAACCATAAACCCTAAACCCTAAACCCTAAACCATAAACCCTATACCATAAACCATAAACCCTAAACCATATACCACAAACCCTAAATCATAAACCCTAAACCCTAAACCCTTAAACTTAAACCATAAACCATAAATCATAAACCATAAACCCTAAACCCTAAACCCCAATCCATAAACCCTAAACCCTAAACCCTAAACCCTAAACCCTAAACCATAAACCCTATACCATAAACCATAAACCCTAAACCCTATACCACAAACCCTAAATCATAAACCCTAAACCCTAAACCCTTAAACTTAAACCATAAACCATAAATCATAAACCCTAAACCCTAAACACTAAACCCTAAACCCTAAACCCTAAACCCTAAATCCTAAATCCTAAACCCTAAACCCAAAATCCTAAACTCTAAACCCTAAACCATAAACCATAAATCATAAACCTTAAACCCTAAACACTGAACCCTAAACCCTAAACCCTAAACCCTAAACCATAAACCCATAAACTCTACACCCTAAACCATAAACCGTAAACCATAAACCATATACCATAAACCCTATACCATAAACCATAAACCCTAAATCTTAGACCATAAACCTTAAACCCTAAACACTAAACCCTAAACCCTAAACCCTAAACTCTAACCCTAAACCCTAAACTCTAAACCATAAACACTAAACCCTAAATCCTAAACCATAAACCCTACAACCTAAACCGTAAACCCCAAACCCTAAACCCTAAACCCTAAACCCTAAACCCTAAACACTAAACCCTAAACCCTAAACCCTAAGCCCTGAACCACAAACCATACACCCTAAACCGATAAACCATAAACCATAGACCATAAATACTAAACCATAAACCCTAAACCATAAACCCTACAACCTAAACCGTAAACCCTAAAACCTAAACTCTAAACCATATACCATAAACCATAAACCCTAAACCATAAGCCCTAAACCCTAAACCCTAAATCCTAAAACCTAAACCCTATACCAAAAAGCATAAACCCTATACCATAAACCATAAACCCTAAACCATAAATCCTAAACCCTATACCACAAACCATAATCCCTAAACCCTAAACCATAAACCCTAAACTCTAAACCCTAAACCTAAACCATAACTCCTAAACACTAAACCCTAAACCTTAAACACTAAACCCTAAACCATAAACCCTAAACACCAAACCCCAAACCGTAGACCATAAACACTAAACCACAAACCCTAAACCATAAATCCTAAACCATATACCCTAAACCATAAACCCTATACCATAAACCATAAACCTTAAACACTAAACCCTAAACCCTAAACCCTAAATCCTAAACCATAAAACCTATACCCTATACCATAAAGCATAAACTCTATACCATAAATCATAAACCCTAAACCATAAATCCTAAACCTTATACCACAAATCCTAAACCCTAAACCCTAAACCATAAACCCTAAACTCTAAACCATAAACCTAAACCATAACTCATAAACACTAAACCCTAAACCGTAAACACTAAACCCTAAACCATAAACCCTAAACACCAAAACCCCAAACTGTAGACCATAAACACTAAACCACAAACCCTAAACCATAAATCCTAAACCCTATACCCAAATCCATAAACCCTAAACCATAAACCATAAACCATAAACCCTAAAACCTAAACCCTAAACCCTAAACCCCAATGTAGAATAACATAAAGAGCCCGTTTGGGAAGTAGCAGAAGCTACCTTTTTTAACTTTTGGATTATGAAAAGTCATAATCTCTGTGTTTGGCAATATTTTAAAAAAAGCTTATAACTTCCCAAAAAGTTAATTTGCAGCCTTTCGAAGAAGTAAAAATATACGACTTCTTGCTTCTCGAGAACTCACTCTACCAATTACTTAAAAAAATTAATTTTAAAACAAAAAAATCTACTTTCCTTTTTGACTCTATGAGAAATTCTGACCGTTCATCACCCTTTTCACTCAATGTCTGCTAGAAGCACTGGCCTTCCACCGTCATTCTCACTCAATGTTCCAAGTCTCACCATTTTTACGTAATGAAACATCTGATGGAAGTATTGATCCTCTACCACATTTTCAGACAATATTACATCTGAAAAACTTACTGCATATATTCCTTCTAAGTATTTTTTTTATCATTTTATCACTATTTTTACTGCATATATATATTCATTCTTTCGTTCATTGGCTAAGCCCGTTAACACTATCCAGATCATACAGCCCCACCCATCAATTCCCAAATCCTCCTCTTATAATGCATCAAACCCAGGTGAGCCGAAGGAGCGACAGTAGTGGGATAACACAGCGTGTAGGAGGACGACGAGCAAATATAAGGTTGATGTATGGTCGGGTCTCATTTGGAGCGGGTGCGGGGACTGGGTTTGGACTCGGGCGGAGCACTTCTGTTGAGTTGGTTCGGGGCGATCTGCTGACCCAGAACCGCGGACAAAAATTTAAAAAAGCTTTCCTTGGTATTGTTGCAGGACTCTTCCGTTTCATCTTCTTTGAATTTAGAATAAATCGAATTTATTGTCACCTAATATCACGATATTTCTTGAAAAATGATGTTTAATATTTTATTTTATTTAAGGGGAATTGACGTCTCTTGATGTGAAGTGAGTGACTGCTCAAGACTGCCCGCGGAACAAGATAGTCAGACTAACCATGATGCCCAACGCTACGCGCTCGTCAACTATATAATATAGCAAATGTGGAAACTGTATAATATACGCTTCCATCTACTCGATTGCCATTGTTGTGGCGAGTCTAACTCACGGCATTGAACGAAAAAAATAAATAAGAAAAGAAAAGCAACATCGAATATGGTGTTGGCTGATATGGGTGAGCAGATCCTTCCAGACGATCTGTTGATGGAGATTTTCACTCGAACTGACCCGAAGACGGCGGCGAGATTCAGAACCGCAAGCACAACCTGGCGTGTCCGACTGTCTTCTGACAGATTTAGGAGAGACAACACGCTCACAAACATTGGAAAACACCGTAAGGTGTTGCTCCAGATTGGTGACCCGGAGAGGTACGGTTCAACCCAGGCTTTTTGTATTGTGAACTGTGTAGGCGGAGGAAGAGAAGTCGTGCCAATGCCAGAACAACTGGGTCCCCGCGGATGGTGGACTGTTATCGGCTCCGATTGCGGTATGATCTGCGTCCAGTATAGCACGAATGGTCCTGATTTGAGACTCCTGTTATGGAACCCGCTGCTGCGAATCGCTCGTCAACTGGACGATCCGGCCGACAAACTACTTAAACAAGCCAGAAAATTATCTTATTAGATTGAAGAGACAGTACCAGTGCAATCAAATTCACGCTACAATTAAGGCTAAACAAATCCTTTGAATTAGTTATGCTTTCCAGTCGTGAACACCCAACTTCTCAACAAGCGATCTTGATCGGTAAAAAAACCAACAAAATGATCGCGGATATCAGCACGGTGATCAAAACACCTTGCCTCCTCGTCGTCGCGACACTCGCCAGCATGTTGTCTTCCATGGCCGTAGAGGCTGAAATGGCGGCCTCCAGATCTGCCCTTGTTTCATGCAAACTCTGTTGCAAAGAACGCAACTCGTCTAGGAGTTCCTGTCTTGTCTTCTTCAACTCCGTGTTCTCGCTTCTAATGCCCTCGTTCATTTCTAGCAACCTGCGAATGACATCGGAGTAACGAGCCGGGGGCTCTGGATCGTACCACTGAAAAAACGAGCATTTCCTGTTGGTTCCGTACCCAGAACATCCATAAAACCTTCTGCCCGGATAGTCACATTTCCAAGCGGTTCTGATTGGCGACCTCACGCCACAGTGACATCGAGGCGTCGGTGTATCGACGGAGGACGAGCTTATGGAAGAGGATCCCTGCATTGTGTGTTCAATAGTTCACGGGGAGAGTAAAAGACTGGCTTTTGAAATAGCAATGCGCAACGAGGGTTCATATTCACCTCTCTGCTAATGGCATCATGTCCTCGCATCCCAACAGCCTTCTTGTTGACTGACACCTGTGACGCCAACTTGGCACGGAACGGTCGATTATAGCCCCCAACCGCGGGCCGGATGCATCTTACACCATGTAGCTGTTAGCTGACGATCTAAACCATCAACATTAAATATGTGATCCGTTTTCTCTGCTTGTTATAATCTTTCTCTATGAAAAATTTCGAAAAAAATAATTCATATGTAATTATGTAATTATCTTATTGTCAAGTAATCTCTTGTTATTCCTTGTTAAACGATATTGATTAATAAGTTGTTTTATATATTTCTGTATTTAAGGGGCATTTACGTTTTTGATATGACGTGATTGACATACCCATCATGATGCACAACTGCGTGTCTGAGCGCTACACTCTAGCAAAACTGACCTCATGCAATGGCAGGTCACCTTTTGCTATCTTAGGAAGCACTTTGCAAAGGCTTGAATATTGGACGGCACCCGTGGTTGCCTAACCGGTGCAATTCTAAACGCATGTGATGCATCCTGCCTGGATGGAGCTGACCGTCTTCAGACTCTAAGAAAGGTGTTTGCAGACCCAACTTTTTGACCGGGCAACAGCTAGCCTAGTCAAATATCTTCACAAATCAAACCATCTCAAAACACAACCATCTCCACGCACAACCAACGCGGACCAACTCATCAGACGCCGACGACTGATACTGCAACCAACAATGGCAGATAATGGGACACCTGCTGCATCCAACAACGTCAACGACGACACGGCCCAGGTATGGTTGTGGTGCATCGACCGTTTTTTGTTTATTTATTTATTTATTTTTGGTAGTTATGATTATTCTGCTCCCGATTCTTCTGAATTAGTAGTATACCCCAACATACTAACAAGCGCCCAATGCTAGGAGGACCAGATAACACCGGGCCCCAATGACACCACTCCAAACGACGCGTTGCTGGAAATAATGAGAGAGGTGCTCGAGAACACAAAGGTTGGTAACACCCGTCTCACTTTCCGCTCTAACTGAATCGGTAAATCCAACCATCTGATAGATCTGTTACGATTTTCAATGGAAGAGCACGCAACGCCGAATGGACAGTGTCGAAGCGAAAATGGTGACGATTCGGTTGTTGGTAGGCGGTCTCAGAGAGCCTCTCACCCAGAGGCTAAAGGGACCTGTGGATAAAGTCAACGTAACGTCCGATAGAAACCGGATTGAGAAATAGAGACAACCTGTCGCCGAAAGGGTACACATGCACAACCCGATGTCACGCACCTCCATTCCCAACCGAAGACAATTGATGATTCCAGGAACGATGAGGAAGAGACTTCATCAGTCGTCGACAATAAGCAGCGGCGGAGACGTCGAAATATCTGTTTACGATGAAGACGACGATCCGAAACGGGCCATGTACCCAAAGATGTGCAGGTCAAATATGCACGGCGTCGAAAATAAGCCGAAGGGTGGCATGGCTACAAACTTCTTCAATCGATTCAAGGAAAAGGTATACGGGGGTAACCGAGGGACTATATCGCCCGAACGGAGCAACAATGCAGACAACCCGACAGGACGCACTGGACTGCAGCCAACGCAAAACAGAAAAGGCATTTTTCTCTTTAACACAATGACGTCATCCGACGAGAGCTCATCGAAGCCTGAAAGCAGCCACGGACGGACAGCCGACACCTATAAGAATATTCCGCGACGACCCCTCTCAAACCTGACCAAGAAGGGAACAAACACCACCAACGCATGGCTCATCTCTTAGCACGCGATGGACATCTGTAACTACGTCTACGACCATGATTCGGACCCAACGTGAGTATTCTATCTGAACATCAACGACTGAATATGCCGTGCGGCATCATTAGTGCCGGAAGGCAGTTAAATTGCCCTAGCGGGTGTAACATCTTCCATTTGTTGACCGCAGGGAGATCGTTGTATGCATCGGGTCGCAACATGCAACTCGTTCTGACATGGGATGCCTGTTAGACGGACGGCAACCAACCTCGAAGGCACGTAGCAATCGATCGTACCCTCTTCGAATAAATGGATTTATTTCCGCTGACCCGGGTTTATTATTTCCATGCGAAGTCTGATTTTTTTTGTCGAATATGACTTGCAGATAATGGAGATGATCACGATCATGGTTACATCGGAGGGAGAAACCGATGGAGATCACCCTCGATCCGTGTGGTGCTTGCTTCCAAATTTTGTGGTACGGCCAAAATAAACTTCCGTAGTTTATTTTAATGCATAACTATGATTTAACGATCTCTATTTTAACACGAACCTTGTACCGTTGACATGCACGGTTGACATGTTTCAACCTCTGAATACTCCCTGAGTAACCAGTCCGATGTAATGGAGGGCGTCCACCCTGAAATTTTGGCGCAGCGATACGGGGAAGACCACATGCACCCGACGGAAGACCTGCGCATTGTAAGCTACCGACCAATAAGATTCTTGTACGCAAGTTCTGATCATGGTCAGACTGAATTTTGACTCTCTTCTGGTTTTCAGCTTTTTCTATCGATCGCAGGTCTATATGCCAGCACTAGAAGAAGACTATGACAAGCACTGGTTCTTGGCCGTGGTTGACCTGTCGGACAAGCAGGTCTATCAATTTGACACGAATGCGACTAAAGAATCAAAGGCAACGAGACGTGTCATACAATGCATGGTAGGCGACGCACATAAGTAAGATCATCGTCCTATCTGAATACGTTAATCTATTTTATGTTGGTGAATATGTGCCAGCTGATTGCGCTGGATGGAATTGTTGCAACTGACGGGTATAAAAACTTACGCTCTAAGGGCGCTCCCGAGTTTGCCAGTATGGAAATCATGTCTGCACCGGGAGTGCCAAAAAACAGCAGCAGTACAGACTCTGGCATTTGGGTCATGCAGTGGATGGCAATGGGACGGAGGTTCACGTACGCGGTGTTGCCAATTGTAAGTTAATGCATGCATACGGCTAAAATGCAATTGCACTGTGTGTCTCTAATAAACGCCGTATTGACCATTGCAGCTGGACGAAGAGAAGATCAGGATAAAAATGGCAATTGCACTGCTAACGGGAAGATGCAACGAGGAAAGTGGTGCATTGCTTGCTAAGTCGGCCGCCAAGACGGGGAACCGTGACTAAGATACGTCTGAAGGGGCAGAATAGAACGTTTTTTTTTTGTTTAGTCATGCACTGTAATTTTTTTGGTTGTTGGATGCATTGATAACGGTTATGTTATGTGACATTGTTGGGCATTCTGCAATGGACGGACAGCCTTCGTGGACTGATTATATCATGGACCATATTTCTTATTACTTTTATTGTATATTTATGTTGGGCCCCTTTATGTTATTTGATGTTGGGTCATTGGACGAGTACGGGTTCTGGGTTTTGAGTCGACTCGGTTTCTCTGGACCAACACCAATACAAAAGAAAATGTTATCTTCCAGCATGAGCAAACAATTAAAAAAAAGAGTTTTTTTTCAAGGAAAAAAATTAAAAACGGTAAATATACAAAAAAAAAAGAATAATTGTGAACAACTTACCTACTTCGTTCGAATACATCAATCCATCCATCCATCGCCAAGTCAAGGCTGACAATACGAAGTCATTACTCACTGACCCACGCAATGGAATGAATGATAACACTAGATTAGGGCTAAATTTAAATCCTGTGCTCATTCGGTGGTTATCGATTTTTTTTTTGAAATCCGGTAATTGCCATTGGTAACTGAACCTATATTAATGCCCCATTAATGTCCAATCTAATCAGGTTTAAGGGTTATTTATTAAAAAAAAAAAACTTAAAACGGCGGGAGTTGTTTCGCCTATTTAACGCGCGTACGTTTGTACGTCACCCAAAAAATAAAAATCGCATACTTTTCGAAGAAGGGAAGCCATTGTTGGATACTCAAAAGCTTTCGGCAGTAAAGAACCCAAAACCATCAAAGAAATCGCAGACGAGGTATCACGATGCCGCCGCTCGCTGATTGTCGCTTCTTCAGATTCATAATCCCCAACATGGAGAATCAAATTGTAAGTTTTCACTTTTTCTGTTCTACTCACATAACCCCAAGGCTCGCATGCAAGCCCACATCAATATCGATTTCTTACTCCTGTAGAGATTACCGGTGCCCTTCTCCAACGTTGTACGGGATAACATGAGCAACCCCGTCGAGGTAATCACCACAAATGGTCAGTCGTGGAGCATCTCGTGGGTTGTGGAGGAGGAGCATCCGCATCAAATCGTATTCACCGGAGGCTGGCGAGCCTTTTACGAACACTACCACCTTCGAATCGGTGACTCAATGCTACTATCGTATCACCAACCGAAGTTTTTCTATGTGGCCATCCACGACACAAGATACTGCGAGATCAACTACGGAAGGTAACAAGATCATTATAGTGGGTTTTTTGTATGCACTCGGCTAAGTCGTTTGTTTTATGCTCTTTTACGTTCTACCAGAAACTTGCGAAACGGAAGTCTTCCAGCAATACCCGCACATGGCAACTATACAGTCCAGTTCTTCGCGATAATCCCGATGAACGACCCTGATAAACTGGTATAGAACCCAATTTCAATTCATTTACCACCTGCAATCATCAATCCATCCATGTGTGACACATTGTAACCCCTTTTTTTTCCACCATCCACTACAGATGCTCCCGCTGCGGTTCTCCCGGGAATATGCCGGTCCCTACCACGACCACTGACCCTAACAACGCCTACAGGACATCGTCATCGCGTGGGCTGGAATATGGAACCTAATGGGAGGATCGTGCTTCATGGAGGATGGAACGTTGTCCGGGAACGCTATCGCCTAAGGGATCAGTGGCTTGTGCTGTTCCATTATCACGTCGTTCAAAACACAATGTACGTCATGTTCTTTAACGGTCATACAATGGAAATCAACTACTTGGCCCATGCCGGCTCGGGGATGGACTGCACTTGTATAACCTATCTGTCAGCCCTCAAGTCAAGGCACATAGCCGATGGATTCAGATCGTCCAATCCGTTCTTTGTAAGTCCAATCCTGCACCGCCTGGCAAACCGTTTTCTCGTAAGTGTGCCGACAATTGTTTTTAAAGGCAACTATTTCCTATCCTATTGTTCTAGTCAACTATTTTATTGATCTCACCCTAAAAAATATGTCTTCGCTTCCAGCCGAATGTCCCCCCTCTGCCGGGAGTATGCGAGGATAGCCCAATTTCGATTACCAATGAGAGGGGCGCGTGGACCGTTCGGTATACGCACTATGTCAGGAGGACGAACGGATGTTTTGGAATGGGCTGGTCTGCCTTAGCAACTGCATGCCAACTAAGACACGGCCATGTGTGTGTCTTCGAACGGCTGGCGCCGCAAGAATACCGGCTGCATATATATTGAGAACTCCTGTCTCCTAAACCCCCAGCCATCGCCCCCCAACCCCATCCAAGTAACTCGGTCAATGGTGTTTTCTTGCCTCAGTTTGTCAAGTACGGTGGTGCAAGCTGCATGTCCATACATCTGTATCTTTAATCTATATGTTATTACCAGGAATATAATTCTACCTTGCCGTCATTAGCTTATGCTTTGGATGATAAACACGATAATCGTTTCTATTGTTAACGTGCACGTAGCATTGCAAATGGACTGATCTCCCAATATTTGAAATGTATGTCAATTAGTGCCTGTGAAGTTTGAATGTAAACTTAAGCTGTCAAGCTTGAATGTAATTTGATTCACTTCACCTACATTTTGTAGCTTTGCATTTTGAATTTTGAAACTTCACACTGATTTGTTAATACCCGCAAAATGCTAATTAGTAGTGGTTGTTTATTGATTCGAAGTTGTTGCCGTGCTTCATCTAGTGCATTTTACTCATCACTTCAGGTGTTTTAAGCGTGTGTTTTAAATTACATCCAGAAGCAATGATCCCTTACAAAGAATTTCAAAATCGCGATTGAACCACATGCATTTTTCAACGAGTTTTTTTATGAGACGTGCATCTGAATATCCACTGAACGTTACTACTAACTACATACAAAATATCCACTTACCATACATACAAAATATCCACTAAACATAGAATCGCTGTAAACATGCCCCTAACTACCATGTCCGGTTCAACAAAAGGGTGGACAACGACCGAATAATAATACATCAGGTTTGACAGTCGATTTGCAGCTATTCGCATGACACCACTTCACGCCTACACATCTTGAATCCCGATTAAAAACGGTGATATCTATAGCACATCCACATACCAAGGAAAGGCAACATGTTTTAACGTGGACGACATGTAGATGGTTCTGTAGCTATTTGAAATGCAGACAACATTCGGTGTGCGGCTACAACCTACCGGGGAACGTGAAAGGGTTCGACCAACCCGCCGTTGCAACACACGGTGGTGACGACTGTAGGCCCTCTTTGCTCAATCGGCGAGAGACATGACTGGCCCGGACGTGTTGGTCCCAGCGAAGTCGCTGTTAGCAAACCCAGCCTGCGTGTCACTATCGGAGCATTGGAATGAAGGAATCTCCACGGTCGCATACAGATCGCCGGATAGGTTATCATAGACCTGACACCAATGTAAAAAACAAATGATTAGATCCATTTAACAGAGCAGAAAACTTAACTACATCGTCTATAGAGCGACCAACCCACCATGTCAGTGTCCATCGAATCCATGTCTTCTGCAACTGCGCTGGATGGTTCCATTGTGCGACGCTCCGGACACGTCGTCCTGTTGTGTCCCACCTCCCGGCACAAACGACATCGCTGGGTCTTCTTTCCACCATGAGCACCGTTACCCTTTGTATTGCGCCTGGGTGGATTCTGCGTCGGGGGTCTGCCACCCTCAGTAGGTGGCCCTCGTGTGGAAAACTGGTGTTCCCTGCATCTTCGTTCTCGAAATGCTTCAGCATCAGCACGGCAATGTCTCTTGCAAACTGGAACTTTTCGGTGCTGTGACATGCAATCTTGCACACTTTCCGGTACCAATCCATTAGGCACCAGTGTTGCGTCAGTTGTACAGAATCCCAAATCACGCCCATCGACTGCACCGCCACAAGTTTTGCATCCTTGGTCCATCTCGGTAATATCAGAGACCTCGGGATCTCATGAACATTGTTAAGAACAAGCACCGCAATTATATGTTCGCAGGGGACCTCGAAACATTCCATTCTCATGCACGTGCATCGGACCTCCCTCGTATCAGACGTTGCAACAACATGCCACTCCTTCCCCGGAGTGTCGTATCGAGAGACGGTGTGAATAAAATAGGAACCGTTGTCTTCAGAGTCAACCACCCTCATTGCACAGGCCCTGTCAAGAATGGGAACAAACAAATAGAATATCGCACGAGTGTAGTTGTCGGCTGCACTCCGCTCCAGCTGTTTCAGGTTGGTGGTCATAACAGGGTCACCCTTTGCACACTCGAAATCAGCCTCCACCTCCTTTGCGCGCACGAACATCAAGCATCGATGGAAATGACGTAAAAACTCAGTGTAGCTGTATCAAGACTTAACATACCGTGATATCACAGCGTGCAAGCCCTCGCACCTTGATGTTGTTCGAAATCCGGCAAAGAACTTTCCCCGTATGTGTGCTGTGGCCCAACTGTGCCTTCTCTCATACATGTCCTGTACCCATCTTTTATCGGCCACGCCAAATTTCTCAACCATCTCAAACCACTTTTTCTGAAATGTTCGGACCTCGTAGTCACCGAGCATGCAATCCCTAAACATCCTGGTGAATTTGGGCTTTCCAATGTTGCTCGTGGCGTTTCGGAATAGATGCCAAGCGCAGAGTCGATGGTGAGCCTCTGGAAAAACTTGCTCGATCGCAGACTTCATTTTCCTGTCACCGTCGGTTATTATGGACACGGGAGCCTTCCCTTTCATTGAAGTTTGCAACTGCTGAAGCAGCCAGACATAGGTCTCTTCTTTCTCGTCTGCCACCAGTGCAGCGGCAAAGACAACTGTTTTTCTTGTACGTTGCATCAAATGCAACCACGTCTCCAAACACCTGGTAATCAATTTGGCTGGTGCCGTCACACCAAAACAAGTGTTGCAACACGCCCTCACCGTCAACAACTTCCTTGTAGTACAGTGCTGGATCATTTGCCTTGCACTCTCGGAGATACCTTAGGCACGATTCCGCATCTAGGCCACCCTCCCTTCGTTGCTTCGCATTTACATTGTGCATGTCCCTTGTTGTGTACGGGACATTATGATACCTGCCGGCCAGGCTCGCCATAAAACCGTGGATTCGGGAGACGCCAATGCCCCCTTTACGCATGTCGTTCATCTACTTGATGTCCGCTTCGCTCATCCTCCGATGGCCCGGGAGCATGGAAGAAAATCGCAACTCAAGAACGTGGTGGTTATGCGCGTCTGAAAAGAACGCAACGTGCCAACGTCCTGATTCATCGTCCATGTGAAGTAGCATCCTTGCAGAGCATCCACACCGTGTCTCGGCCCTCGGACTCTTTTGCCGGTTAGGCATCGAGTAGAACTTCGGGGATCGGAACCCTTGTCGGTGGCACACGAACTCCTGCCGTATCCTTACTTCGCCACGTTTTTCGCTTCTGGAACGTCTCGCGCCGAAGCCATGGTGCTTTGCATATTGCTGGTAGAACTCAAATGCAATGTCAACATCTGCGAAATTAAACCGGAGAACATCCTCCGCGCTCAAGTTCAAAAAATCAATCCAACCTATGGACTCGCCGGAATCAACGGCGTAAAACTCATCTTCTGCATAATTCTCAGACATTCATCCGGCGCCGTCCAAACTGTTTTCCAATTCAACCGCATCCTCATTGTCGACATCGGCCTCTGCATGATGGTCGTGTTCTGTATCATCTTCCTGAAAGTCGTTCTCGTCCGACTCCATCCCTGCAGAGCGTTCGCCCTCAACCGATCCAACTCCGTGGTCTGCTCCGTCGGACATTTCTGCTTCATCGGCGACGCGCACGCCCCCAGTGGTATCTTCATCCTCGGCAACCCTGTGCCAAACAGCAACAATGCGGTAATTTACCGAAACACGCAAAATTGGGGAATTTCCTCCAAAAACAACTGCAGTCCTATAACGAAGAAAAATGGGGATATTTGTAAATCAAGTGAAGGGTGATAGTACAACGGGTACCTTCTTTCCATTGATGGAGCCGGCGGAGCCATCAGCTGCCGAATACTGAGTGGGGGTGGGAGAAGAAGTTAGCTCAGCCTGGAGGTTTTCAGTCGTTGTCGGTGGTGGAGATAAGAAGAGACGATGCGATTGGGACAGAAAGGAAGAAGAGGAAGAGGGTGCGACTGCGACGGATGGAAAAGGGGAGGGGAAGGGGAGGAAGAGAACCTGAGCTGGAGGAGGAACTTAGCGACAGTAATAGTTGTTAGCCAAATGCTGATTGTCCAACTAATTCTGACCATTAAGTTAAATGTATTCATTTTAAAAATTATAAAAGTACGCCTCTAACTTATACAAAATTGCGAAAAAAAACCCACCAAAAAATTGCATTTTTATTCTTACCTCCTTCGACTTCGACTGACCGGTGCGCCAAACAAGTAAATGGCACTTCGGTGCGCTATGTATAACCGCGTACCGAATCCGTGCCTGTCTTCTCTTCATTGCCAATTCCTTCGTGACTTCATACATCTTACATGAACTTGCTACATTACTTGATTCTTTCAATATTTACCTGTACGTATTTAAATCTTCTAAATTTTAAACTTCATTTTAAAAAATAAAATATAATCTCTCATCATTTATTTTATAAATGAAACAAAAACTAAATATAAAAAAATTATTCAATAGTAAAAAATCACCCTTTATCTTTTAAAATAAAATTTAAAAATTTAAAAAATCCAAATTCTAAGTATACATCTTTTCAAGTGATATACGAACATCATGATGGGTGGTCAAATGTTACTTTAGTATTTCCGAACATCATGATGATGATGCTATGCCATTATTAAATGTTCCATTTCCATTATATACGATACGATATACGAACTCCAATAACTTTTTGTCACCGCTCACCCCTTCGAAAAGACAGCTACACTACAACAAATTCTCTTAATATGGTTGGTGGGGTAGAAGTTGTGTTTTGTCTTAGCAATTGGGGTATTCAAAAATCAATTGACAAACTGAACAAAACCGCGAACATCCTTGAATGGCTTACAATCAACAGCAACAAGTAAACCACAAACTCCCACTATATATTTGAAGTATACGAGACACAAATACAAAGTCCAGCAATAACAATCATAGCATCCTAACACTATATAACAACATTCTCTCCAAAACATGTAGGGAAAATAGGAGAATGGGGACCAACAATTCAAACTACCAAGACCTTAAAAGAGAAAAATGAATTAAGCATCATAAAACAAAACCGCATGAACCCCACTATTTCAACAGACATTCTCCAACAAGAAAGCTTTCAGCTACTGCATAAATCATAATAGATAAACTTCTACTGCTGCTTGCACTCTGGAGGTCGCTCACCCTGTTGACCTTCACCAGCCGGTGCTCTTCCACCCTTCTGAAAATTTCCAGCCAAAGTTGAAACGAGTTAGAAAGAAGAAACTTATGGGCCTCAGCATCAAGCCCTATTTCATTTATAATTTAGATTACAAAATTGACTATCTTACCTTATGTGATGGCTGAAATGACATTCCAAACAAAATCATCGCCACAGTGGAGGTGATGGCAAGAAATAAAATACTTTAGTACAAAACTAACTAAATAAATAGAAGTGTTTCAGCATTTCAAACAATTAACATGAAGTACCTTCTTTTTGGTCTTGGTTTCTTCATCCTCATCCTCATCATCCTCATCCTCATCTTCCTCATCATCATCATCCTCTTCATCATCCTCCTCAATGTCGTCTTCATCATCATCTTCCAGGTCTCCAAACTCCTCGCCTTGAATGGCCTCACCAGTAAACCATGACACGGCATGAGGTATAATCTTATCCCTTATTGTTGACCTGAACAAGTGTGATATGAGAGAATTCATCAATCCTGGATTCAGAAAACAATATTGAAAAATATCAGAGGGAATGGAAGGAAACAATTAAGCTCACCCAATGTCATAGTCTTGTTCCATCTGATTCTGAAGTTCCTCGGCCTGTTAAAGAGAACATTAATTAGCTCTGGCAAATAATCTGGTCATATCTACCAGCTTAACAGCAGGTTTTCAAATTTACAGATTTTTACTTCTGCTTGTGTTCCTCTTAAAGATTTAAACTAAAGACTTCCATAACAAATTACTGTAAAATAAAATAAAATAAAATAAAAGATTTACCATATCTTCATCAATATCTTCATCATCTTCAGGAACTTGTGGTGGATTGAAGAAATTGAAGAAACTTTCACAGTTTTCAGTCTTTGTAATAGGTTTTGCGTTCTTTGAACCCTTCTTGGGCTTTTTCTTAAGAATCTTCTGCGTCAAGCATTTCCCTGGGTGCCATTGAATTTCAGTCCTACAGGAAAAAGTAACCACCAAATTTATTTAAGAAAAAGCCAACCCGTTGTGACACAATAAAGTTGTGGATAGCTAATAGTGCAATTGCAATAAAGTGGAAAAGGGAAAAAAATAGCTAACCCAATTGCTTTTTCCAATATTGGCTCATCCTCATCAATCATGTGATATGTTTTTGTCAAAACAGTGTTTGTGAAATAAGGATTAGTATCGAAATAAAACTCGAGCTTGAATCCTTTTGGGTTGTCTATCCTGCTCCACTTGATATCTTTGAGAAACTTGAGAGCACCTTCATCACGCTCTGAAATCTATTTCACAAAGACTTAAAATTAGACTTGGTTCCAAGACATAAAAATAAACATTTAAAAGAAAAAAGGAGTTGCTATTGAACAGAACCAACTAACCTCTTCAACTAACACTGAGACTTGGTTGCAAGACATAAAATAAACATTTAAAAGAAAAAAAAATGAGTTACTATTGAATAGAACCAACTAACCTCTTCAGCTAACACTTCATTGTTTTTCATTGCATTGAGCCAAAAAGCAGGTACTCCTTTTTCTACAAAACCAAATCAAAATGATCAGTGAATGAATTGAAATGCTATTTAAAGAAAAGGTGTGATCTTGTAATTAGTACCTTCATCCTCTTCAGCATCTGCAGTTTTCTCCTCTGCTATTCCTTCAACTTCAGTAACACCATTAACTATCTCAAAGCGCTGCATCCATTAAGAAATGGTTGAGGGATACATATTTTTTTCCCTTTTTCCGGTAAAAGGATTACATAAAATAGAATGTAATCACATAAAACGGCTCCGCAGATCACAGTGTAATAAGATCCGCAGGTTCCTATCAAGATGTGAAACAAATGAACATTCTTGCTCTTGGTCCAATCATAGCATCATTGGTCATAGCTTGTAGCAACCAGCAACGTGGCATTGGACCCGGAGATAAAGATATACTGAACATCCATCATTGCAATAAAATTCAAAACCATGATGTTTGAATTCTAATATTGCAGATGAAAGAATTAAGTTTCACAAAGTATACAAAACAGACACAGTATGCAAAACCATATGCAACTTCACTCTCTACAGTCTACAACAACAGATTACTTAGGGTACCTTTGTATACAATGGCTGATACATTTTTTGGTACTTGGCCTCAAGAGCTGCCCTCTCCTCAAAAAATTTTGCCTCTAGCTCATCATGTTGACCCTGCAAAAAGTCCAAGTAACACAAGTACTCAACAATACTAATAATAACACCAAGTTAAACAATGAACACATATGAAGAAGAAATCTGAAAATCCCATGTAAGCTAGTAATACAGCAGTGAAAAACCTTCAGGAAGCAATGGCGTTTACCTGGATCTCTCTGAGGACCTCAACCCTCTTCCGCACACTAGGTGTCAGAGATTCTAGAACATCGGAGTGCTGCCCCGCGAGACTCTGTATCTTGTTCTGCACACACACAAAATGAGCAAAAGATTAAATTACTAAAAATCACATGATTCCACCAAAAGTTGGTAACCTAATTAAGGAAGCTAAATCCAAATGTTAAGACTCAAGTCCAAAGCAAGTCCAATTAGCATGCAGTTATATAGATATACCTTGAGAGCGTTAACAAGGTCGGCTCTGTTCTCTTGGATGAGAGCTTGAGCACGAAATGAAAGCAGAAGCGAGTCAGAAAAACAAAGACAGAAGAAAAATCAATAGAATCGGAGAATTGAAACGAAAATAAGAAACGACGAGTGAAGATAAGGTTGTGTACCAGTAGTGAGATCCGAAACGTTGAAGGCATCTTTGTCGTTGCTCATTGTGACGAAGAAGAAGAAGAAGAAGAAGTGAATAAGAAAAGAAGAAGGAGGAGGTAAAACCAAAAACCCTAGAGTAGAAGGGGAACGGAGAAAAAAGGGGGATGGGTTTCAGGGTCGCTAAATAACGTGGCCACCCTCGAATGAATCCTCTTCCTCTCAATTTTCTAAACCCTCTTACGCCTCCTCTATTTATTGCCTACTAGGGCTTCCTTCTTTTTTTCTTCTCTTAATTTTATTTATTAGTTTAAATTAATTATTATTGTTATTTGTAAAATTCATAAAAGTGTATTAGGTTTCCGTGGACATTCCTTTCTTGACAAGCTTTTATGGGGGCCCAACCAGCTTAGCCTGCTTCACAAAGCCTCTTCGTGTATGGCCCAGTCCCAGGAAAAAAATATTACCTAACCAGTATTTATTATTCAGACAAAAAAAGTATTTATTATTTAATTAATTTAAAACAATTAACTAACTTAGATTAATCGAGTGGTCAGTTCACTCGTCTGCTTAAGCAAGTGTCTATGATTCAAATCTCACCTTATATATACAGCAATTTATTAACTAACAATAAACTCTTAAATAGAACTCAAATCTACGATGAATCAGTCACTAACCTATTAAGTTAAAGAATACCATGAGCAGCTAAATTAACCATACATTAAAAATTTAGAACACATACAATTGAATTTAGGAATCATGAACGTGTATGTAATTAGTGTAGTAGTAGTATCTACTATTATTATTAAATAATTAACATGTTTTATTAAAAATGTAAACTATTAAAATTGTGACGTCTGTGGTAACTTCACTATTAAATTACCTATACTGACTATAGTCACTAATTCATTTTATATTCGACATTTAGGCGCTAAATAGGATTAAGTGGTTAACTCATTTAGATCATTCATTTGGAGTTTAATATCTAGCAACACTAAATGGTGTTTAACTCATTTAGACATGGTTTAAAATAAGATAAAAAATAAAAATTTATCAATAATTATTTTCATACGAAGTTGATAGTTAAAAATTATTAAATAATTTAATAAATTTGACTAAATTATCATCT
This sequence comes from Arachis hypogaea, assembly GCF_003086295.3. Taxonomy (NCBI): domain Eukaryota; kingdom Viridiplantae; phylum Streptophyta; class Magnoliopsida; order Fabales; family Fabaceae; genus Arachis; species Arachis hypogaea. The sequence goes on from NC_092036.1 coordinate 94,840,202, forward strand.
AACAACTCTTGACTATTAACTTCACATAAAGATAACTATATATAAATATTCACTTTAAAATAAATAAAATTTTCATTCAAAAAAAAATTAAAATATTTAAAGTCAAAAACAAATTAAGAGTTTTATTTTTAATTTCTAGCTAATTATCTTCCACATTCTTTATTCTCTTAGCAAACAAGAAGAATTGAACCCTCTACAAAACTTCTAAATATAAAAAATAGATTCATAAGTCATAACAACCACCTACAAACAAATTATTAGTTTATTACACAAATTCTACCAATGCACCTCAACTATTATTTTGAATCGATCATCTTAACCTTATTCTATGAGGATATATGTCCATCAATAAAGAAAAACAACTATTGCACCCTCTACTATTCTATTTAATATGTAAAGAAGGCAAAAAATGAGTAAATTTTTAAAGTGGTTCCTAAAATTACTGTCATAAATTAAAATTATACCTAAAATTTTAATTGCACTAATTATATCTTTAAAATTGATAAAATTATATAGAGAATAATTTTTTTTAATTTTTGTTATCAATTAAATAAGTAAAATATAATCTATAATTCTTTAATATTTTTTTGTTTTCTTAGTTTTATTTATAAAATTAATAATAAAGAATCACATTTTATCTTTGAATGGAGAAAAAAAAATTGTGGATCCATAGACAATTAGACATGGCCATTCAAATTATAACAAATAGTTTTTTTTTTTGTGGGTAGATTGAACAACCCCGATCCTAAGTATTGTCATTAGCCCATTCGAAACGGGAAATGGATTGGGCCCGGCCCAATGACAATTGTTGTGAGAATAAAAAAAAGGAAAAAAAGATGCAGCTAGCTACAAATACAATGCTCCCCCTCAAGAGTTGAACCCTGCAGTGGTTTACACTTTACAGTACTTGACTGTTGACTGAGCTCTACCACTGCTGTGACTTGTGAGGTGGTGTAGGAATTGAAAAGGGAGGGAAATCAAAACGTCCATTCCGTTAAAAACCCTAAAATTCATTAAATTCCATTTTTGAAAAATATTGAACAACATAAACCCTGCTATTGCAAAATGGTGTGAATCAGAATCACTAAGCTAGCTCGTTCATTTCGTGCACTGATTCAACTATCCAAAGTTACTTTCTTTTGCTATTTGGGCATAAAGGGGTGCTAGCCAACTTCCAAGTCTGAACCCTCGCTCAGAGACAGATAGCTTCTTCCATGGCGAGGATGCTTCGCAACGCTTCCATCATCAAGCGCACTCTGTTCCTCCCTCAGGTTCCCATACTTTGTTATGCTTTTTCCACTGTGATCGGTTATTTAAATTTTCAATTTTTTTTCTTGTTCAAGATATGTCATAGTTCCTTTTTGCATTCTCCAGCTGATTTGAACTGCGCTTTATAATTTTTTTTCCTCATGTTCGTTATGTTGCATAATCTGTGATGGCTTGGTTTTGTTTGCAGGGGTTTAAACTAGGAGTATTGGGCACTTCTCAGGCTCTAAGCTTTTCGTCTAAAGGTTCAAACTTTTGAAACTCCATTGCTTTCTTCTATCCCCTTTATCTGCAGCAGCACACGACTTTGACAAATAATGATTTGGCAGAATTAGTTCATATTCTGTGCATGAAGGACTTATGATCATATGCTTTTGAAAGTTCTAGTCATAAATGTCTTTTATGGGAAGTGTTAAAAACAAGTCTCAAATTTTGTTGTTCCTGTTGTAACTTATGTTAAAAGGAGACTATATCGTGAAAAGGGGTTTGTCTTAGTTGGTGCAGTTGAACTTGGGGGATTTTGGGTTGCTTTTGGTGAGTCCTCAAAGTGATATTTTATAAACTGGAATAAGCATGTTGCAGGGTTACATATTTCCATGGTTATGGGTTCTTTTTAATATGGACATCTGAGCTGATTTTTTTTATGTGTTGAACCTAACCAAAACCAAAATGTGCTAGTAGCCGTTGCTTTCTTCTTCCTGCAACATTTACCTGCCATCTTTTTTTACTGATTTTGAAGTTGATGAAATGTTCCATTTCACTCATATGAAGGTAGAAGGCGCTCTAAATCTGATGGAAGTAGTGACTCTGGTGAAGAGAGCATGTCTAAGAAAGAGTTGGCCCTTCAGCAAGCTCTAGATCAGATCACTTCTTCATTTGGAAAGGGATCTATCATGTGGCTTGGCCGCTCTGTCTCACCAAGACATGTACCTGTAGTCTCAAGTGGTTCTTTTGCTCTTGATATAGCACTGGGAATTGGTGGACTTCCAAAGGTATCTTTAAATCCTTGTATAACAAAGTTTCTTGCTAATTTATTCTGCGTTAGCAAACATTGAACCCTTTTTATAAATTAATCTAGCTGGTCGTTGGTGAAAAGATTTTCTGCTTTGCTCTGACTTCTGATTTTCCTTCCACGTTTAATTTGCTGTGTTAATTTGGCAACTGCATGACAATTATGCTTCCACAATTTCATCTGATATGATAAGAGATAAATAAAGAAGAATTCTGTCTCTTAGTTCATGGTTCATTGTTTCACTGGTTGATAGTTGTAAGCTGATTGTTATATATAACTGTTGTAGGGACGTGTTGTGGAAATATATGGTCCAGAGGCTTCGGGGAAAACAACTCTTGCTTTACATGTGATTTCAGAGGCACAGAAGCAAGGAGGTTATCTATAGATGCTAATTTTTGCCCCTGATGATAATGTCTATATTGTTTTTGGTTGTAATGTGACCATAACCCCTATAGTTGTCAACTTGTCAATATGTTATTGTCAATCACAAGAGGCATTTGCTTTAATCTCCCTCCCTTTGATTTTTCTGTATACATTGTGATAATACAGTGGATGTATTCTTCTCTGTTGTAACACTGAACGAATACCTATCCCAGTGTCAGTGTCTTGTAACTCAATTATGATTTGGAAGTGGCAAATCACTAGTTAAATATCTCTACTTCCTCATTAATCACTGTTTCTGTACTGCAGCAACAATTTGTAGTTGCTAGTACCTAGCTAGTTTCCAGTTGTGAACAGGTTGTGTTCTGTTTTCCACTTCTCTTATCCTTTTGGCAGAGAGAGAAGTAAGAGGTATAATGTGTATAATTTAAAATCTGTACTACAAGTATCTTGGTGGGCTATATCAACATTTCAGGCTCAATTTATGCTATTTTGATCATAAAAATGAAGTTACCACAATAAATAACATCATAATACCGAAGATAAGTAAGAAGGGCTGTCTGTTTACTACTATGATGTATTTGTAAGGAATATATGTTAAGGATTTTGTAGTTAGTTTATGCTTGCATTCATATCTTCATTTCATGCAGGCTACTGTGTATTTGTTGATGCTGAGCATGCTCTTGATAAGGCACTTGCAGAATCCATTGGTGTGAATACTGAGAACTTGTTGCTTTCACAACCAGATTGTGGTGAACAAGCACTTAGTCTTGTGGATACCTTAATCCGTAGTGGTTCAGTTGACGTAATTGTTGTTGACAGTGTAAGTATGCAGCTCCCTTTTGATTTAATTAATACTTTCCTTGGTTCCCATTGTAACTTGTCTAGGATTATATCAGTAGTAGTGGCTGCACTTAAGTCCTTATCTATTATAGGATTTGCCAAATCAGTATAAGAACTAGAAATTTTTCACCAATAGAATGTGATTTTAGCCAGTATTATCATTTAGTTTGCTTAGTTATGGTAATAACTCAAAATAGCCTTCTTATAAAAAGATTCATCAGCACTAGAAATTTTTTGATCGATTCTGTTTTTATTCATGTTCAAAGATATATTCTGCTACTTGTATTATATAGCATTTCTGCGCTGGTTATAAGTGAGGAAAGATTTGTGATGGAGAAAATTGGAAACTGTTCACCAATGGATTCTCTTTTGAGCTCATACCTAGGGCCAAATTTTAGATTTTGAAATTTGTACTTATAAATCTTTCACTGAGTTACTCGTCTGACTTGACAGTGTGAAAGAATGAGTGAATTTAATGTTCCTCTGATGTCTTTCTTTTTACTTCCTCCATTTTATTTGGCTATATGTCTACTAAATTTCTGTCTTTACATTCACAGGTGGCTGCTCTTGTTCCTAAAGGGGAGCTTGATGGTGAAATGGGGGATGCACACATGGCAATGCAGGCTAGGTTGATGAGCCAGGCCCTTCGGAAATTAAGCCACTCCTTGTCAGTTTCTCAATGTATATTGATTTTTATAAACCAGGTATGAGTTAAAAACCAGTAATTGCACTGTCATCAGTCTTGTGTGAATATTTTTAATTTTAACCTTAGCAACTTAGCCAATACAGAAAACTTGTTTTGGGGGGTTACTCTGCTATCTACTAATTTGATCTTGGTCTGTAACTGTTTTTTTTAAATGATGTTGAGGGATGTTCTGCCATATACTATCATATTTTATTGGCGATTCTATGAAAAACAAAAAGGAAAAAAATGTATTTTTTTTTAGTGTGTTTTCTGTGGGGTAAACGTGTACCTTTCTTCAAGTTACTGAGGGGATTTATATCTTCCATTAATGGGAATTGCTTTGTATGTGTCTCTAGGTAAGGTCAAAGCTTTCTACTTTTGGTGGATTCGGTGGGCCCCAGGAAGTTACTTGTGGTGGCAATGCATTGAAATTCTATGCATCTGTGCGGCTAAATATTAGAAGAATAGGATTTGTGAAGAAAGGGGAAGAGGTAATCAACCATTGATTATTCTGCTGTGATTCTTCCTACTTTCAAACATTGCAGTTTGAACTTTCAAATAATGCTTACGTGATAAATATGTGAACACAGTTTTGCTGGAATCAGCACTGTTCTGAGGGACTTGAGATTGATTTGGATTATTACATCTTCTGCTATGAATGTTTGTCTTTTTGGCTTTTTTTTTTACAGATTTTGGGAAGCCAGGTACTTGTCAAGGTTGTAAAGAACAAGCTTGCCCCTCCATTTAAAACTGCTGAGTTTGAGCTTCAATTTGGCAAGGGTATAAATAGAGAATGTGAGATCATAGACTTGAGTGTAAAACACAAAATCATCCTAAAGGCCGGTGCTATGTATTACTTCAATGATAAGAATTTCCGTGGTAGGGATGCTTTTAAGAGTTTCCTGGCCGAGAATCATAGTGCATTTGAAGAACTTCAAATGAAACTCAGGGAGAAGCTTCTTGATGATACTGAGGTGGAAAAGGTACAAGATTCAGATGTGACTAGTGATGTCAAAGAAGAAATTACAACAACACTCGAGTCTACCGATGAAGAATCCTCAGCTGCTGTCGAAGCTTGATCTTATGAATTATGGCGCACTCGAGCAACCATGTCGACCAATGTGATTTATGTATGATGTAGCTTGATGAATCGGAAGCAAAAAAGGGTCAACTCAAATCAACAAGGCTCATAAAAATGGTGTATATGCCTAAAATCCTTGTTGGTTGGTTTGGGATCACATCATTCTTACTTGGGGTCAAACATTGTAAGTTTTGCACATTTCCCTTGTAAATTGAACCTTTTTGGGGTAGTTGTCATACTATATAGGCTGAGTCATATGGCACATGTAAGTAACAAAGGGAAAGGAATGACCAGTTAGGAAGCAATGGGAATGGCTTCATTTCTCAATAGTTGAGTCATCACTAATCACTTGTAAGGATTTTACCATGCAATTTGTATAATGGTAGGTGTGTATTTCATCAGCATGTTCAAGCTAAAATGTGATATTCAGAATTTTCATAAAGCAGCACCAAAATTGTTAAGGTTGCAATTAGAATGTGGTAATCAATCACTTTATGTGTCATTTTCATTGGTAATCACTAATCAATCAATTTAGTCTCCGGTGTTCAGAGGGAGAGAGCCTCAGCCTCTGCTTAGTATAACTAAAGCCAAAATCGTTCTTTTTGTTTGGTCAAACTTTGAAGTTGTAACTATCAATAAGACAAAAAAACGCCTCCAATGGTTTAATGCCTTTTAAGACTCTAACCTTTTCTATGCTCTAAGACCATAGAGTTGTCATCTTCTCTCTACTAAAGTCTGCACAAAAACAGTGAATTTTACTAGTTTTGGCTCTAGGAATAGTTTTGTTTGATTTGAGTTTTGTAGCTTACTACCTCAATAAAAGTCCAATCTAAAGCTTTATTATTGATGTACCAAAGAAATTAAAGAAAGGGATAACATACAAGAATTTATTGAAGGTAGTCAAAGTCGTTGTTTGACTGTCTCTAACTCTCCGGTCCCTGCGGATTTTCTAAAAAGAGAATTCATGAATCAACAACGAAGCAAGGAAACTACATTATCAATTTATCTTTCTGGTTTAATTTATGGGGAATGATCCTTTGTTACGCTTAATCTTTCTAGTTTCAAATGTGAGGGTAGCAAAGCATTTTATGAATATGATTTCTTGCATGAAGATGCTTTAATGTAATAATAGTTGAAAATTATTAGATGATTTAATATAATATATATTAATATTTTAAATATTATTTCATATAAAAATATTTTCATGCGAATAGTTATCTGAAACTAAGAAAGTAAAATGAATTATAAGAATTTTGATTATTATAACATGTATATGTAAAAAAGAGCAAGTATAATCTTATTGTTCATTTGAAGTTACTTTATGACCCAAGATCTGATTATATTATTTTTCATTTTTATCAAGGTAAATTTTGAATTATTAAATAATTTTTATTCATGTAATTTCTTATAAAATTAAGTGTATATACGATAATAATAATAATAATAATATTTTCTGAATTGTACCGAAATGTCAGAAATAATTATTAAAGCATCACAATTTATAATTCAATAACGGTACAAAAATTTCTACAACTATACAAAATTAATACAGAAAAGCCCCCTCCCCCCCCCCCCACAAAAAAAAATTATTGTGTATAATTTGATACTTTTCTACAAAAATTCTAATTAACTTATAAATACTAAAATTAATATTTAAATACTTAAAAATTAGAAAATAATTAACTCAGTGATTCTTATTCTTCACCACCATATTACAAAATAATTAACTGTCAATTACGTATTAAGGTAAGTTAGACACAACTCTTCTCACTGCTTCCACGAAGCCAGACTCGTCCCATTCACTTCCCTGCAACCATAAAAAGTTACATGCATTCACAATTTTGCTTAAAGGTTTTCACAGAGAATTAAGTTCATTAATGTACATAATTAAAGTTAGAAAAAAAATAAATTATATTATTCTAGTTTGATGGCTGGCGGCAAAAAATATACAAAAATACTATTCGAACAACCAAAATTAATTACTAAAATTAGTAACCAAATTATTTGTGCATAAATTTATATGTGATTTAATTTATTTTCAATATATATTTGTATTCTAACATATATTTTATACTGACTGACTTTGTGCGACTGATTTTGATATATATTTAGTATAATTGAAAAAAATATTATTATGAAAAATATTCAAATGCTACCAATTACTTGAGTCTATTAATGCAACAATATATTTTTAGTCTACATTTTAAATAGGGTTTAGGGTTTAGGGTTTAGTATTCTTCAATTATTATTTTGAACTTACTACCTCAAATAACAAACTATAGCATACTAACTAAAGCACCTTCATAATTAGTTACTGCACTTTCTGAGCTCCTTCCTTTCAACTTAATATGTGAATAATATAGTAGCTGCTACTTTTCTGAAACCTAATTGTTAGATGCTACTATGATTTTCATTTTTCAACATGTGAGATAATGCAGACTTAGATTCATCAGTCCTGGACATATTAATAATGTAGCTGACCTAGCTAAAATCACGATATTAATTACTGTCTAAACAAAATAATTTTACACATATATTTAATTATATATTATTATAATATTAATTTTAGATTTTTTTGTCATAAAATCATAAAATTAATAATTTTAGAAATTTCCATAACAGTGATGAAGTGATTTTGGTACATACCTGAAGAATCCTTATTCTGAAGATGATTTGGGTGATGGTTGTGCCTTGTGTATTAGTAGTAGTATTTGCGGCCATGGAAACGAAGCTGAGGTTCTGAAGGCTTTTCAAGAATTCCAATATGCGAATCATAATATCCGATTGATGATGATGAGACGAGCTTTCTCCTCTGACAGCGACTTCCAGATCCACCATTCTCTCTTCCGATGAACTCGACCCCGCTACATGCGACACCGCAACGTTCAATCTCTCATTTGATGATGATGGTGATGAGGAGATATGAACATTTCCATAGCTTGATGATGATGAACCAAGTAGTGTTTTTAACTGCTGGTTTCTTATGTTAAGCTTTTCAATTTCAGCAATTAAAGACTTCAATGCCTCCTTTGCCGCTATAAGAACCGAAGATTTGTGTTTCTAAACGCGGAAGAAAGTTCAAGTGACTTAATTAGCCAAATTATATTTTGAATTAGGAAAAAATTCACGTACAATACAATTGTTTTTACGTATGTGAAAAATGTAAAATTTTTAATTGAGAATTATTAGATAATTTAATATATTTAAGGTGAAAATTTAAGTGCAGTTTGATAATAGAAAATCATTAGATAAAAATTTAGTTAAATCAGTTAAATCATCTAACGATTCTCAGTTATCAATTTCACGTAAAATTGATTGCACCTGAGTTTCCACCTATATTTAATTAAAATTGCAAATCTAAAAACAAGGGAAATGCTAGATAAACAATGACTATCTTAAACCACCAATCAAATAAAAATATACTACACCTTAATTTAATGCTATTAATTTAAATTTATTCTTTTAACTCTATTAATTCACATTTTTCACACATTGTTCAAAAATGTTGTTGGTTACCTATATTTTTCCAAAAAGAAGATACCTTAGTTCCTGGAGGAAGTAATGCCCTAAGTTCCCGGAAACACTTGTTTTCGTTCTCGCGTCTTCTTCTCTCTAATATGATGTGATGAAGATGCTTATTATTATTAGCATTCTGGGTACCAATTATGAGGGGATGAGGCGGTTGATGTTGACGTTGAAAATGAAAGCGGTCTCTAATTCTCATTAAATGTAGGGTTCTAGAGAATTCTATAGATCTCTTCATTAAACTAAACCTTCTGCTGCTACTTGTTACTAAATTGTAAGTAGTTGAAGGGTATGCCCTGAAAGCACTGTTATTATATGGTGGTGGTTGAGAAGTAGTGGTGGCGGGTGAAGAAGAAGAAGAAATAACATGAAGGATTGCTCTTATGATTGCTTCTTGCTCACCCTCTGGTGCGGGTAACAATACTCCCCCTAAGGATGAGAATTCATCGCTAGGGCAAGAACATGAAGACGATGAAGCTGGATGATGAATCTGCTCTCTTGAAAAATCTTCTGGGAATAAACTCTTCACTGCTGCTTTCATGTCAATCTGCACATATAAGGAGTGAAATTCGAACTCGAAACCTCTAAATAAGGATGAGAGACTATACTATTTGAACTATAGCTCTTTGACTACAAATACAATAATTTTAATTATTAATTAATCGAGAATCTAATTCTAATCACAGAATTAATTATTACTTGAGGGATAGTGGAGAAACCAAGCTCAATTTCCCCTTTGCTGCACCCCATGAAGATAGCTGTCTGTGAATATACACAATAACACAACTCATTATTAGTTAATTCATCAGATAAATATCAATCACAACTATAAGTTTATGCTTTATTTTAATTTACCTCAATCCTTGCTTCCTGTGTAAAAGGAATTAATTAATTAGCGGATAAGTAGGAAAATTATTATCAAATTAAATTAACTGCTTGTCGTCTATACCTTACCAGATAGAATTGTGTTTGGATAACGGCGGATGCAAGTCTTAGAAGATCCAATTGTTGAAGCTCTAAGTAGGCCATGTGCCTCCTGAAAGCCGCACCAGGAACCCACCTGAAAAATATTACAAGAAAAAACTCAATCTTAATTTAAATATGGTAAAAAAACTCACATGCAGTTATCTTCTTTATGTAAAATTGATAGTCAAAAACTGTTAAATAATAATCTAACAGCTTTTGACTATCATCTTTAGATAAAGATAATTGCATGTGAGTATTCGTCTTTATTAATTAGCTAGCTAGGCTTACATACTCGTCATTGGCGGCATCAAAGGTTAAACGCTGATATAGATTAAAAAGCGTTTCTTCAGCTACGGTGCTACTTACATTATTGTAAATCCCATCCAAGAACAATAAATTACTACACCTCCAAATAAAAAAAAAAGGAAAGTGAGAAACAAATTAACATATACAAGTAGTGATACGTATGTATGTATAAATATACTTAGATGATGAGTGGCAGTGCCAGAGGCATATGTATGTGCAACCAAAAGTGTGCATGAGAGAGCGGAGAAAGTCGCTCCTGGTGGCTTCAGGGAGGTTGAATACGCCATCCATGGTGGAAAATTAAATTAATGTTTCTTCTACTTCATCTATCATCATGTTTGGTGGTGAAATTTGAGTTTGTTTCTGCTAATAATATTAGAGTTAGTCGTTGTTGTTGTTCCACTGCTACTATATGTCATCTTATAGATAGAGAATTATTGCGGTTTATGGGATGAAAGTAACCAATTTCATTCATTCTATATATATATACAAACGTGGGAGAGACTTGGAATAAAGTCATCTATTAAGATTTTTATAAATCTAGAACTTATTTATTTATTAAGTGCATTTTGACTTTTTGAGAATTTAATTGTTTTTTTGGTATATATATATAAAGTTTGGTGTACAAACAAAAACTTTTATTTTTAAAATATTTTATTATTATGTATATTTATTTAAAATTATAATTTTTAAAATTTAAATACAAAATCTCTTTATTATAACTAGTGTTTTAATTGGTATTATATAATGTGTGTCTGTTAATTCATTTTTTTATTAATTAAATGCATATAATAATGCTAATAATAAATTAAAAAATGTACTTTTTATGAATTATATATGATAAATGATATTTTAAAAAAGAAAATTTACACCGAATCTCTCCAATATCCTATTATTATATGTAGTAAAAATGAAAGTAAGCATGAAATGTTTATTATTTTAATTAATTATTAATTTATTAATTAAAATATAATTTAAAATAAATAAAAAGACCACTAAAATATATACTGCTTTCATATAGGTATCAACGAAGAATCGATCAGGTAGCTGGGTTGGCTGTTGGATTGGGATTTGGGAGACAGAAAATTATAATAAAATTGTCAATTTGTGTGTGAACGGAAAGTTAAGGAAAATTCAAACAGAGAAAGGGTCTGAAAAGTATATACACATGTGGTGTCGTTAATACTCCATAAATTATAATATTATGTAATATGTACATTAAAATTAACTACTAAAATCATTCGTTAATATATAGGATATATTAAAAATAAATTAAACCACATATATTTATATATAAATATATTACTATCTGATTTTAATATACAAATAACATATTTTTATATACTATATATATACACTAACAATATGAAGATTTAAACTTTTCCAAAGTTTTTATTGTATAATTAAAGAAAATACATACACTTATTTGTATAATTAATATATATATCTTTAGTGACTAAAAATATGAAAACTTTGCCAAAGTTTTTTATTGTACAATAGTTAATAAAAAATTATTAATTTAGCATTACATATTGAGATAATAATATCGAATGATTGTGTGACAAATAATATTTTTCTTGTTAAAGAAGAAAAGAAAAAAGAACTGGAAATGGGAAGTTAGCCACCCGTTTGAAACAGCTCGTGAGAAGAATTGTCTTCTCGGCAGTGACATCTTGAAAAGTAGTGGCACACATTTAAAACCTAATTGAAATAAGAATCAACTATTGAAGATGAGAGAAAAGTAGTTGACTTGTGATTTGTGAACTTTGTGTAAAACTAATAATGCCAAATTCTCATAATACCTTTGAAGAGAAAAATAATTATTAGCCACAAAAAATATATAGATTATATGTTCAAATTTTGACTACTAGATGGTATATTAGAAATCATTTTTCATATAATTATTAACTAATAGACTTAAAGTGAATATATAAAGTTTATAATTTATGAAATTTAAATTATAATCTATTTTAATTTTTCTTCAAAATTTATGTTTAATAATATGTGAAAATAAAGTAGACTTTTTTTCCCCTCCAAAGTGTTAATGCTATTAAACAACGTAACTTTTCTTGTGGAGAAATTATTTATATTGAAGACTCATATACAGTAGTTGTCGATAGTTAATAATTAGTCAAATTTTTTAAATTATTTAACAATTTTTAAATATAAACTTCACATGTAAATAATGTAAATAATGTATGTGAATTTTTACCCTTATTTATTTATTTATTTATAGAATCAAAGCTACAAATAAACAAAACAATGATCACCCTAGAATTAGAAATGCAACTTAGAACTAAATGAAACTGATGGAAACCGTGAGTAAAATGGCACACTCTAGCAAGAACATCTTCACAAGAATTCTTTTCTCTGTAAATCTTTTAATGCACTATGTTATTTTATTTTATAAGAAAATTTATTTTCAAAGAAAAAGAAAAAATATATGAAAAATCACAAAGTCACAAAATATTAAGAAATATAATCATTTATATGTTCTTCCTATAAAGTTAAATCTTTTGAAAAAGTTGTGTTATAATATAGTATAAAGGTCGTAAAAAAGCATATTAAAATATGTAATTATTTATGTATTTTCTCTTATCAATTTAAACTTTTAGAATTATTAAAATAAACATTATAAATTTAATATTTAACAAAATATTTAAATGAATTTTTATGAAATTATATTAATTTTTTTAAAATTTCCTAGCTAGTTACCTGAAAATATCACCCATATTATCCAAAACTTAAGTTGAGTTTACCAAGAATCGAACTTTTGATCTTTCGAATCTAAAATTCTAATATCATGTCATGAACCCACTCATTCCAAAAGCGTAACATGACAGGACAATATAACACTAATAGTCATATCTCTAATACTTCTTAAACCTTCATTGTACACATTGTACACTTAGATCATTGACTTCATAGACTTTCTCTTTATATATATATGCATGCTTTATCATTGACTCCCTGCATCATCATCATCATCATCATTATTATTATTATTATTATTATTATTATTATTATTATTATTATTATTATTATTATTATTATTATTATTATTATATATTTTGGTGGCATTTTATTTGAATGTATGTGAATACGTAAAAGGGTCAGTGATTATGGATATTAATTAAAACGTAACATGACGTGCAACATATAAATAGAAAAAATAAAAAAGAAAGCTTCCAAATCTATGATGACGAGTAGATGATTAAAAGAAAATGCCTTGAGATGTATGTCAGAATTGAGCTTAGGTGAGAATGGAAATTCTTTATTTTCCGTACTAGAAGTGTAAGATTGAACATTATTATACCTTACTATCTTACTAATTAGAAAGCATATGAAAGCAATAAATATAACACGTACGTCATTATCCACTGGCCCATATTGATATCTAAGTATTAATTAGCATGCATCTGAATATGAATCCTTGCATGTGATGATGAAGCTCTAATGTGTATACATGCACCTTTCTGATTGTATCATACTTTGGGTATCTACTCCCTCCATCTAAGTTTCTTTCTTTTTCAAACAAAAAAATATAGGTAATTAACAATATTTTTAAATAATGTATAAATAATATGAATTAATAAAATTAAAAAAATAAATTTAATTAATAATATTAAATTAAAATATAATATATTTTTATTTTATTAATAATTATTTATGTTGTTTAAATAAATCATTGATTATTTAACATTGTCCTTTTCAAAATAAGCTGACAGAATTTTCGGATTCAGATTTGTTTTTTGACTTTTGACTTTTGACTTTTGACAATTCTGTCGTTGACTTTCGTGTGGTGTTCGGTGTTCCAGTACCAGAAAAGAATTATGTCCGCTAAACTAATTGGGCTTTTTTAAAGTGATGATAATTGGGCTCATCCAATCCAATAAATTTTGGGCCTTCTTTAACAATGAAGCCCAGCACAAAAACAGAGGCTAAGTCGTTAACTTGTAACACCGCCTCTTTCGCATGGCAATGGATACCGTTGTGCTAAATGCTCAGTCACTCCTCTTCAATTCCCATTCCCAGCTTCCGTTACTCACACGAAGAAGTAGAACCATAAAACCCTTAAGCTACAGCATCAACATGTCGTTGCAGCAAAGAATCGTAGTACCTAACAAGCACGGTGAAAAGTTAGTGGGAATATTCCATGATTCTGGAAGCAAGGACGTTGTAGTCTTGTGCCATGGTTTTCGCTCCACTAAAGTGAAGCTTTTCGTTCATACATGTACGTATTATATTCTTCAGCTCTATTTATGGATTTAATATGTTTTGATTTTTTATCTTCAGGAAGCCACTTCCATTGTGAACCTTGCTGCTGCATTCGAAAATGCTAGAATCAGTTCCTTCCGCTTTGATTTTTCTGGAAACGGGTACGTTTAGTAGTATACCTAGAAATATACAGAATTAGGTATACACACTGATTACAAATCTTTAAGGATGCATTTGGTTAAGAAAACAGGACAAAATAAGACACAAAATACAAAAACATAATAATTAATGTTCTTCTATTTTATTTGGTAATAAATGAGAATAAATTATGAAAGTCTAATTTATTTTATTTTATTTTATTTTTCATTTAAAAATTTGAGAAAGAATATAATAATAAAAAATATAATTATGAAAAGTTGAAAACGTAATAAGAATTATGAAAGAAAAAATAAAAAATAAATTGTCTTTTATTAGAGTCTTTCGTTTTAGATGGACACAAAATATATTATTTTAGTATTGCTGAACATAATGTCTCTGTCTATGTCTCATCTGCAAAACATGATTTTATGTCTCTCTATCTCAGTGTCTTGTGCCGGTAAACAAACGCAGCCTAGTGGATCCATTTTGTATGGCTGTAAATTGTTATATGTACTGAAATTCCTGCTATCTCATCATGTTGTGCTAATTCAATCTATTATGGCTTTGGATTTTCATTTTAGGGAAAGTGATGGTACATTTCAGTATGGCCACTATTGGAAGGAGGCTGATGATTTACATGCCGTGACTCAATACTTCCGCGGATTAAACCGTGTTGTTGCTGCAATTGTTGGGCACAGTAAAGGTATGTTGATATGTTCATTGATCAATTATGTAACCAGTGATATAATAATTTCTTATTCTTGTTTGTTCCATCTGCTGGTTTGGTTGTAAAGACAAAAACCTTCAAAGTTGTGTTGTTTCTGAGATAGAAGCAGAATATGCCTCCTTTGATTGGCACCTTATAACTCATTGAATCTTCTAGCATCACCATGGTTGACATGTATGTTGAAATTGAAACTTCAGCTTGTATTTCTGAGATTCTAGGCAAAGATATGCTACATAGGAACTCGGTGATGGTCATCCGTTTTGATATAGTATTAAGAAAAGTAGTATTACATAGTTCTTTGTTATATTTCCTTAAACCAGGTTTAATATGGGGTGAGGTAAGATTGATGAAATGCTCTTCACTCCTACTCAATGTGAATGGTCATTTGCTTTCCATTTGTACTTGATGAAACCTAACTTACTGGTGTGGTTTTGAGAACCAAATAACTGGTACATCTTCATAAATTTTTTTTTAATTTTTTTTTATACAAACTGTACTCATAATTAGCTGTTGCTGTATCTTGGACTCTTGGTGCAGGAGGTGGAGTGGTGCTTCTTTATGCTTCTAAATATGATGATGTTAAATTAGTTGTCAACATCTCTGGACGCTATGATCTGAAGGCAGGAGTTGAAGAAAGACTTGGAAAAGATTATATGGAAAGAATTAAGAAGGACGGTTTCATTGATGTGAAGAATAAGTCAGGTAACCTGTCAATTGATCACGCTGTTTCAATTCCTCTAAGATTGGATGAGGTTGTGAGAGATATTTAACAAAAAATTCAGTGTACGTAGATTTCTCATTATCCTACATAGGTACATGCTTATCTTTTATCTTTATGATTATATGAATATGAGGGAATTTGCT
This sequence comes from Arachis hypogaea, assembly GCF_003086295.3. Taxonomy (NCBI): domain Eukaryota; kingdom Viridiplantae; phylum Streptophyta; class Magnoliopsida; order Fabales; family Fabaceae; genus Arachis; species Arachis hypogaea. The sequence continues at coordinate 94,856,214 of NC_092036.1, forward strand.
GTTGCAGTAAATTTTAATTACCGTGTGACGGAGGAAAGTTTGATGGATCGCTTCGGTACAAATATGCATGAAGCATGCCTTAAAATTGATAAAGATTGCAGGTCAGAGAAAAATCTTGTCTTCTCTCTTTTGCCTCACCCTTCTGCCACTTGTTGCACATTCTTTTGTTCATGAAGTTGTTTGTTGAATTTACATGGTGTCTGTTTAAGAAATAAAAAATTATAAAGCAGAGGCAATGAAATGTAGGATAATGACTAAATGAGAGAGGCACTTGCAAGGTTAAATATCTTATGTGACAAATAGAAAATTGTTTCATTTTGATTCCCCCCTAATCAAGTGGTGAATTCATTGCAGAATGCAAACTTATGTATGGTATGAACAAAAACATAATCTACCGTCCAAAGAACATAGAGGAGTTATTTCGAGTATACAAATTATGAATGAGTGTGATATATATAATTCCATACGTGAAAGATGATTTTGCTTGGAAGGTTATACTGCAAATGAAAATTAGTAGTAATGGTACGAAAATAACCTTAACACACAGATGTAGCTAATCTGAAATCACATAATGTATGACAGGGTCCTTACAGTTCATGGTTCTTCAGACACTGTTATTCCTGTTCAAGATGCATTGGAGTTTGCCAAGATTATACCAAACCACAAGTTACATATCATAAAAGGTGCTGATCATCCATACACCAAGCATCAAGATGAGTTAACCTCAGTTGTCGTGAACTTCATAAAGGAAAACTTGCACCAAGAGGGTGGTGCTGATAGCTAGGTATGCTTTTGCCTTTGCTAGCAGTGTTATGAATTGAACCTTCTTTTTCTCCCCCCCCCCCCCCCCTTTTTTTTTTTAATATTGATGTAATTCTTGTTGATCTCAACAGTAACAGTTTATGGCCAGCTGAATTTGCTGCTAATGACACATTTTGGCCCCCGGTTGAACCTGCTTATGATGATCTTCTTCTACAAGTGCTGGAGCTCTCATTTTTTCTGCTTAATCAGTAAATCAATCATAGAGTAAATAATGACTGCAATGGTTATTTGCCTCTGATGTGCATAACACATTTGACAATTACCTCATGGTAAATTAGACCACAACTTTTTATGCTACCACCTATTTTAGCTTTCCTAATGAAAATGAAGAAAGCAAAAGCAAAAGCAAAAGCAAAATTGGTTTTTGGATTATATATGGTTATTTGTTGCGTGAACTACTGAACTTACTGTGTTATCCTTATGCCATTCATTGCTCACAAAGCGTGTGACTTGATTTTTGAATATGCTATGTGATACCTAGACGAAGTTTAATAGTAAATCTGGAAGAAATTTTTACGTTCAAAATATTTTCAAGTAAAACAACCGTAAAAAAAATCAAGTAAAAGAGAGAGGGAGGAATAAAAAAGGTTCTTTTAGATTAAAAGTTATATTAAAAAAAGTTTTGCTAATGTGTTTTAAATACAATTTTAATACCATCATAAAAATATTTTATTGAAAGTTTTTGAAAAGATAATTTGTTTATATTTTTAATATATTAAATATATAAAAATTAAAATTTTATTATTATTATACTCTTAAAATATAATTTTAGAATATAAATTAGCAATTTTTTTTGGAAGTCCCTTAGAACCTGGATGGATTGATTTCGAAGTTAACTTTTCGTCTTTTCCTATTTATCAGTGGCTTCAAAAAATTTGATCTCATCCAAATAATATAAAGCCGTTTTGACTATACAGTTATTCAAAAGGAATATCTAAATTTGATAGTTCAATGGGAAGTCGTAGCATTTCCCACGATCTTGGAACACAGTAATTGCCCAATGGCAAATGTCTTAACAAGTACTACAATCTAAGTGTGGATAAAATATTCTTATAATGAACTTCCTCAAATAAAAACGTTCTTACTTGACATATTTAATGTTCTAAAAATACCAATGTTATTGTGTAAATACAATTTTTTTTATGATCATTCACACTATTAATGCAATCATAATTGTTTTTTTAGATAATTATTCACGCAAATAATATAAAAGATAGTTATTTTTACTAATATGATATTATGTGATTATTTTTATCAAAATTAAATTCTTCCTTATTAATAATAAGATAATTGCCATATTCTAAAATTTTTGGACCCTTGCTTACTCTCAATTACAGTAACTCAACTTTTAAAGCCTTTTTAATATATAATCCAGTTTCCAATCTGATATCCCTAGCAGCAAAGGAAATCCAGAAGATCCCTGAACTTGAACTTGAACTTGGATTATGGCAGAAGCTGTGGGGCAGAAGAAAGTGATAATTCCAAACAAGCATGGCAATAAATTAGTGGGGATATTGCATGATTCTGGAACCCCTGAGATTGTTATCCTATGCCATGGTCTTCAAGCTTCCAAGGTTACTTTTCTTTCCTCTTATGGAGAACCAACTATTTTGTTATTACTGTTCAAGTGTTATTGGAAATTACTAATTGCGATTCAATTTTTTGTGACTGTTATCTGCAGGATCACGCTATCATGGTGAACCTTGCTGCTGCACTACAGAATGCTGGAATCAGTGCTTTCCGATTTGATTTTACCGGAAACGGGTATAAGAATTCTTTGCTCTCTTTTTTGTTTGTGCATCTTTACACCAAGCTAGTAAAGTATACTGTTCTTTCACTTTCACTATTAAATTTTGATTCTTTCCTTATAGGGAAAGTGAAGGATCCTTTGATTTTGCTAACTATTTGGGAGAAATTGAAGATATACATTCTGTAATCCAACATTTTCGCGAAGAAAACCGTACGGTTAGCGCGATTATTGGACACAGCAAAGGTTTGTTGTCTAATTGCTCATATTATGGATGTTCAAGTGAATCCATATCCAGTGGAAGAGAATTTGTTACCTTACATTTACATATTTGTGTCATTGAAACATTAATTTCTGTGTCTTTTCTGAAGTTGGTGTTGAATAATCTCTGTAACTTGATGCAGGAGCTAATGAAGTGCTTCTTTATGCTTCCAAGTATCATGACATCAAAACAGTTGTCAACCTCTCAGGGCGATACGCTATGAATGGAGGCCTCGAAGAACGTTTTGGAAAAGACTTCATGGAAAAAATCAGTAAGGAAGGTTTTATTGAGTTGAAGTCGAAGTCAGGTTACTCGCCTTTTCATCCCCATGTCCTTTGATGCTGAGATTGATATAGAATCATGAAACTAACATATTCAGGTTCCTGAGTTTAGATGAGAACATAGCAAATGATGGAAACATAGTATCATAGTTATTCAGTATTATAACAAGATGGTATCTCTTTCTTGCGCACACATATTTATTTCATCATAACTATGTCTAGATAAACACATATATTGTAGGAACTGTTGATTTTCGTTTGACTGAGGAAAGTTTGAAGGAGCGGTTAAACATAAATATGCATGAACAGTGCCAGAAAATTGACAAAGACTGTAGGTCAGTGAAAACCTTTCCCCTATCAAGTAAATGACTCAAGATTCAACAATTTTTTGTTAGATGTGAATGTTAAGCTACTTAGGCGCGTTTATCGCATGGCAGGGTATTAACAGTTCATGGTTCTGCGGACGAAATAATCCCTGTTGGAGATGCATTTGAGTTTGCCAAGATCCTACCTAATCACAAGTTACATATCATAGAAGGTGCAAATCATGTATACACTGATAATCAAGCTGAGTTAGCCTCAGTTGTGGTGAACTTCATAAAGGAAAACAAGAGTGCTGCTAGTTAGGTATCTCTTTTTTGAATTCTGCATAGGAATTTAACTTTTTTGTATTACATTTAATTGGTCCTTTTGGGAAAGCTCACTCTCCTCTCCCATTAGATTGAGTGGTGGATCTACACACACTGAGCTTCATACTCTATCTACTGAAGGAAGAGAGTAAAAAAAGAGTAAAAAGTGAATATATATTTATTTTATCTTAAGAAAACATAGCAGTGCTGCAGTGGTACATAGTTCAACTTTCTTCTCTTCCTTGGTTTCTGCAGATCTCTGATCAAACCTGCCCATGATATAATATTGCCATGTATACTTGGGAATCCTACTTCCTAACCGAATAAGAGGGGAAGCCAAAAAAAGATTAGAGAAGAGAAATATGAAAGCAAGGGTATCTGTCAAGTTTATTTGCCTTTAATGTATCAACTATCAAGTCAATGTACAAGTATGTTGAGACTCCTAGTACTATGCCATGTAGACATTTATCATATGATATTAAATAAGGTTGGGGCATCCTAGTGTCCTGTTTGATTTGGAACACAAGCTGTGTTTAGTTCATGATATAGTTTTTGCTAGATCTTTTTATTTTTATTTTTATTTTTATTTTTTTATTGTTACTATTCTATGCTAAAAAGAAGAAATATTAGTAAGGTAAGAAGAGAAGAGTATAGTGGACAAGGATTTGAAATCCTGACAATTGAACTAATATAAAAAAATACAATGATGTTAGGGGGTACTCCTTTTCCCTTCATTTTTCCTTCCACCTCAATTTTTGATATATTGCTAGGCTAGCTGAGGCTACAAGAGAATTACAATACACAGAATAAAAAAGCAATTTACAGCATAACATTGTGGGATGTGTCTCAGGCATGGCTCAAGTGCTTGAGCTGTCACCTTCATTCTTCATTGATCAGAGGCTTAAGCATTGAATTATTCTTCCTATCAATCAAACATTGCAATGCATTTCTATACAAGGTCAAGTTGCTTGTTTTGATTTTTCTCATCCTCTTCACCACTGTCGTCTTCATCAAAATTAGTCTGTGACTCTTCATTCTAGTTCACCAAATGAAAATAACGGAGGCAAAAATAAGAAAAAAGTGATACCATTAATAGTCACTTCCTTAAAGTGCTTATTAACATTGGTATTATTGATCATTATATTATTGGCAATGTTAACAATATAAATTACAAGCATTTGGTTGCAGAAGGAAAGTATAAACTATACCTCTTCCAAGTCATCATCAGAAAAAACATGGTTATCCATTGGAGAGTATAGATTTTTGTCGACATCAATCTTCTTTCCATTTTTCATGTCCTCCTGAGACCAGAAACAAAACCATAAGATGGAACTTCTATAGTATCCAAAATAATTAACAGCAGAATCATGAAAAAGCAAGATAACATCATACCAGTTCAGATTTCAGCAAACCAATTCTCTCCGTCAAGTCGAAGATGTGATGTTTTAGTGCCTGGAAAAAACTAATCAGAAACCTGATGCCACTAAGTAGAGAACAAAGTTAACCCCCAAGCCATTGATCTATATTACCTCTCGTCTTTGGAGCTCGATAGATCTAGCCAATGCCTGCCTTCGAGATAATAAAGTCTTGGGCCTCAGAGCTTGTGGACGCAAATAGTTCTTCCCACGATAAACGATGATTATGTAGCCTTTGGTGTCCTTTTCTACAGACACTAGCACCCCACCACTCTCAGCTTCCAAAGATATCGCAATATGCTTAACTTGGGCAAGATTCCTGCCCTTTACAATTATCTTTACCAACTCGCGATACTTCCAGTGTAGATGCATGTTTTCTATGGTGCCAGCGAAAACATCTCGCCTCCCTAAAAGGAAAAAGGAAAATAGTCATGCCTCTAACATTTATTGTGTAAGCCGTTAAGCCATAAACAAAAGCAGCTATTCATTGAGTTGTAATATTAATATGCTTACCTAGAACTAAGTATGGCTTCATACTCAGACCAATCTTCCGGAATAAAAATCTCTCTTCATCTTTTAGTGTTTCAATATCAGTTGGAAGATCTGCTGGATCAAGATCAGCCTGCACTTTTGCTAGAGCTCTCTCAGCCTTCCTGACTCTTGCTTTAGCCTACAAGCATCAAAAGTTTGATGGATGTGAACAAATCTATTCTTTCTTTTTTTTTCTTTTTTTTTTTTTCTTTTTTTACTTGGTGTCTTGTAACTTACCAGAGCTAGTTTCTTCTCAAGGTTTCTGATAAAAGATTCAAGTTTACGCAAGGCAGAATCTCTCATCATATTCTGAACTTCTTCCCTGGTCGGTTCGTGTCCCCAGTTAGTGCTTGCTGCCCTAGTCTCAGCAAGGGTTCCAGCTACTAATGGCGCTTGAGATGCTTTGCTTTTTAATCCATTAATAGGCAAAGCACTTTGTCGTGCCTTCTCTTCCTCCTCTTGCTGGAGTATGGACAGTTTCTCTCTCTCAGTCAGTACATGAGTCATTGCAGGAGGCAAGAAGTCATTGCCCCTGTAAAATACAATATATTCCTTATTTCTAGAGAGTAGAGTTCCGCCGGTCAATCTCTGCATGTGTGAAATTATGCAACCACCATAAATCCAAAGTAGGGAGTAGTTATTCACTATGCTAATCGACAAGGAAATTGATAACAAAAAAGGGGGAAACATGCCAACTGCCAACTAAACTCTCATAATCTTACATGATGAAGCATGATAAATGTTTCAATATAATTAAATTTAAAAAAGTTCTGTTGTCAAATTCCAGGTGTTTGTATGTAATACCCTGAGTTCTTCAGCCATCCTCTCATTACGTGTATGGGGGACACCTCGTTTGATGGCTATCTTCGCAATAGCACATTTTTCCCAAAGCTTTGCCATAGCATTGGCCAGACCTTGCAGTTCTCTGTTTCTACCTGCAGCAGTAAACATATGGTATCATTTGGAAACATACACTTGCAAAACAAGAATGCAACTGCATAGTTTCTTGCATACCAAGGGCAAAGTGTGGAGCCGTTATTCTTGCAAGCCTACGGAAGTGAGTCATTTCCTCATTGCTTAAAGAAGGTTTTAGCCTATAAGGAAGTAATCTAAATGGTGTTTTATATCCTGGAACCACGGCAGGTAACAAGTCTGCATCAACAGGTAATGGCTCGCGGCCAGGCCAATCTTTATAGCGCGGACCCAATTCATCTAAGATTTGGTTGAGTTCAGTCAGTTCCATCAATTCCTCTTCAGTCATATGCTTCAAATATTTTGAAGAGACTCGGGTTAATGAGTCTGTTTCTCCAATTGGTTCTTTTTCACTAACTTGACCATCACCTCCACTTCCAACTTGCGCGCTATTCTCCTTAACATGATTTGCTTTTGTATAAAATTCAACACAAGGAAGCTTGTAAGTCATTCCTCTATACAACACTATCGAACTGCCAGACCGCCATACCACTAAACCTCCAGTTTTACTCTGATCAATCATGAAGATAATACTGTCATTAAAAAAACACCATGTTGAAAATCTATGATACACTAACTCCAGTTCATGTTGATAAGTCGTTCTAACCTGCTTTCTACATTCATAAATCAATGTATCTGCAAGCAACTTGTTGCACATTAAAACTATTGCTGTTGTTGAAACTATTACTTATTTGAAAATTTATTGTTGTGCTTAACAATTGGAAAAAAAAGGACCATCCAACAAGCAATCAATAAATTGAAAATCAAGGTTGCATCTCCCTGTTAGCAAACAGAAACTAACCTTGTTATCCTAGATAAGCCAGCTACATGGATCAAACATCACTAAACTAAACCATAGGAAGCAAATATTGATGAAAATTGACATATACCTCAAGAGTGTGATGAGCTCTTTTCATGTTAGCAGCAAGAGGACCTTCAAATTTCAACTTGACCACTTCACTATCCCTCCACTTTGCATGAATGGAATCCACTAACACCCCATTGATGCCGGAAACTCCAACCTCGAACCTCTCAACCATCCTCAATGCTACATTTCTTAGCCTCCGCAGTTCATGCTCCGGTATCAGTCTCTCCGCCAACGCCGTGTTACTTCTCCTTTTCCTCTCTCCTTCACTTGTATCCACTACATTCACACTTCCCATTACAGAATTATTCAAAAGAAACGTTTTTTCTTCTACCCCTCTTCTAACCTCACCATTATCCACAGAAATTTCCTCTCTTTTGAAAACAGAACCATCAATGCCGCCATTTTCCTTAGCATCAGACTCTGATTCAGACTCAAAACGTGAACTTTTGCGGTTAGTTGCTTGAGCCCAAGGAGATAAACGCTTTGGGAATTGAAAATCCAATGAGTAACTCGCTGAATTCTTCTGATCACACTCTTCCTCTTCACCTTCATCATCATCATCATCATCTTCTTCTTCTTCTTCTTCTTCTTCTTCTTCTTCTTCTTCTTCTGATTGTTGTTCTTGCCAGGGGAGCCTTTCTCTCTGGGAACCCAATTTGTGAGACCATTTATCACGAATTTGATCAAAGAAGCTTGGTCTCGGGTTACTCTTCTTCTTCTTCTTCTTAATCTTGTTCTCTGTGTTGTTTGATGCTTCCAAAGGTACCTTAACTGGTAGAGTGTCAACTTGAGCAGTCTGATTGGAACAGCAAATTCGGAACTTGATAGTAGCGTGGCCTTTAGAATGAGATTGAGAAACGAGAAAATGAAGAGAAGAAGAAGAAGAACGAGATAACGCGGAAGAAGAGAGTGAACAACTCGGTGGAACTGCTTGAACTTGGAGCGCCATTGTTAGCTTCCCAGAAAAAACACACACACTCAGGTTTTAGTTTTGAAATGGATAGAATCTTATTTTAATAATTGCAGGCCCAAATCAAAACTATGAAATAACATTGCAACTGGGCCCAAATCAAAACTTATTTGGGCCTTGGGCTTGCCTGCTATAGGGCATCAGCCCATTTTACCATACCAAAAATTTTAATGCTTAATTATGGCCTGTTTTCGAAATAAAAGTTATGGCCAGTTTCCACTTTGGAGTTATTTTTTTGTTCATATCTCAAATTTTAAAAAAGAATTGCTTTCCATAGAAATATTAAAAAAATAAGAATAAAGTTTTTTTTATATATCAAAGAGTTTAATTTTAATATATTTACAGTGTAAAATATTTAATTTTTTAATAATATATTTATTTAATAATATACCATTGAATGTTTACAGTATAAAAATCAATAATTATATTATGTTTATACAAAAAAATCAATTATCAAATTAGTAATTCATATAAAATACTTGTTAAAATATAAATTATATATTAAAAATAAATTAAATAATACGTATATTCATATACAAATATATGATAGTTAATTTGGTGGGTGATTTATTGCGTGAATGAATATAGCTTTTTTTTTTTAAAAAAAAATCAAATTCATAAAATAGAATGTTTAATTGAATATATACTTTATAATAAGAAGTCAGGTAGGTAGCAAGAAAATGGGAAAAAGAAAAAAAATGAAGCAGCCACCATTCTAGAATTAGTGAAAAAGAAAGACATTAAGGTATGGTAATTATGGTTAGATCCTATCTTAACTTGATGTAGCGTCATCAATCATTATTTTTTATTTCCAACTCTTTTAATTTGTCAACATTAGTATAATTAACAGTGTGTGAATATTCGGATTATGTCCTTCATTTTCCACAACAATTAGACATAGATTCGTTAAAACATACTACTATACATCTACATTCTAGGCACCACAAAGTCAAAAAGCAAAGAGAAAAAAAAAAGTTTTTGATGAGAGTAGCTAAATTATTGTGTGTTTCCTAATTGCCTGCAAGCTGGAATAATTAAGCACACCATGGAACACAATTATTATGCATTTTCCTAAATGTGCTGCTCTTGCTCCCCAATGAAGGTCCAAAAGAACACGATCTCCATGTGATTAACCAAATCTTTATCCAATCAATACTCGGGGAAGTGTTTATTTGTCGAAAAAATAAATGCTTACTTTTTCGCCAAATCATCAATATGGTTTTGATCATCACCGTTGGAATAAGAGGAAGATTTTGATTGAAAAGATTTTGATCATCAATATCGCCAACTCAAGCACTCGTGGGGCTGTAATTTAACACAAAAAATTGATATTATTCCCGTGTGAGTTTGACAAATTTAAAGCCCAATTATTGTACTGCCAACGTAGCTACGTTTTGAATTATTTAATTAGCTTGAATAATCGGTTTTCACGTTAGTATATGTATGGACTTTAAAGTATCATTAACCATTTAATATAACTATCATTTCTTTTTAACGTTTGTCCATATTCAAAATAAGAGTGAGCGACAGAATATCGGTTAGTCATATGCTAATTATCATTGTCTAGACTAATGACTACTCAATTAACTATTATAGTACTATGTATGAATTTATGTATGTGAACATGCAACATAATTACTACTATGACAATTTGTTTAATATTACATTAGTGAGTTATATGTATTAGAGATATAATTATTTATATATATTTTTTATTAATTTAAATGTTTAGGAGAAAGTAGTACCATAATGTTATTTCAGAACTTTTATAATTAATTGTATTTTCTTCTATCAGTTTATATTTTTGAAATATGTGATTTTATGATTTAGTATCTGTTTAAAGTGAAAACGAATGTCGTGTAGCTAACGAAAGAAAAAAAATTTGGGACCATGTCTTTTCTCAAGTTAACGAATTGGAGTCGGTACTTGTAAAAATATTTTGATACCTAAACGAGTAAATAGATTATGATAGTGGAGAAATTATATAGAAAAACAATTCACCTTCCTTTTGTATCCAACTTATTTTTATATATTTATCTTTATCAATGGTTCTCTTGTCATTTCTTCGATATTTATTAGCTTTCATTGATATCGCTCGATCATGTAGCCGCGTGTTAATTTCTTTAGATTTGTTTGACTTTATAGTTCATTTCTGTTTATCGCAAGGTTGCGAGAATCGAACTGGTCAATGAACCGGCCACGTGCCTGGTTCAATGGTTCAATAGTTTAATCGGGGTCGGATCGAGATCGAACCGGTTTAATTAAATATACATTAAAATTATTAAATATTTAAATTCAATATTTTTAAACAAATTTTAATTCAATTACAAACTTCAAATATAAAACAAAATTCAATTCTATTCGATTACAAAATTCAATTATAAAATATAAGACAAAATTTCAAATATAATCGTAACACAACAAAATTCAATTCAATTACAAATTTCTAAATTCACCGAATATAAGACCGCCAAAGTATATAATAATATTTTTTTGGAATTCTAATTAGTTAGTTTAATCAACATGTTCTCATTTCAGAATCCAAACTAATCTAAAAACACATCAACAACAAAAGTAATTGAATGAGCTCGAAGAGTGTGAGACAGAGTTACCTGAAATTCAATTCAGAACCAATTCAACATTCAGCAAATTGAATCCAGAATCCATACTCAGAATCACATCAATATTCAACAAATTAAATAATCCAATTTCAAATTCAGAATACAGAATCAGCTCAGAGAGCTCGAAGAGTGTGAGACAGAGTTATCTAAAATTAAATTCAGAACCAATTCAACATTTAGCAAATTGAATTCAGAATCCATACTCAGAATCACATCAACATTCAACAAATTCTAGCATGTTTGGTTTAACATTCAATAAATCATATAAATAATCCAATTTCAAACTCAAAACAGAGACTCAGCTCAGAATCTTCAAAATTAGTTGGAAAAAAGATGAATGACGATAACAGAAAGAGCTCGAAGAGTGTGAGACAGAGTTACCTAAAATCAGAGGAGAAGAGAAGGGGCGACAGCCAAAACGGCGAGGAGGGAGCAGCAACGACCCACGGCGAGGAGTGGACCAACGAGGACCCACGGCGAGGAGTGGACCAACGAGTATCCATGGCGACGAGCGGAGAAGCAGCGACGGCGAGAGAGCTCGAAGAGGGACTTTGAGCTTGGACAAAGACAAAGAGAGAGATAGAGAGAGAGAGAGAGAGAGAGAGAGAGAGAGAGAGAGAGAGAGAGAGAGAGAGAGAGAGAGAGTGCTTGAAGGCGACAGCCACGGTCTATCCCGCCGGCGGCCAAGGTGAGGAGATCAATGGTGAAGAAGGTGGTGGCTAGGGCTTCTAGTGGGTGTTTGCTCTGGTAGAGTTCAATTTGAGATTTTGCTTGAATACTGAATAGTGAGGGAGAAGGGAGAGGGGCTGCATTTTGCTTAGGCGTTTAGCCTTTCTTTATGTTTTTTTTTTTTTATAAAGAGACAAAACGACGCCGTTTAATACTTACTTTCAAACCAAAAACCGCTAAAAAACCGAACGGTTCTCACGGTTCAGCGGCTAACTGCCGGTTTGATCGGTTTTTCACTAGTTTTTTGCTAGACGATTTCTGATTTTATCCGAACTGACTAGGTGACCAGTTCCCAGTTAATCCAATTGAACCGATCGGTCCGCTTCGATTTTCAGAACCATGATTTATCGTAATACCGAATAAAACTTTGGAGTATATCATTTTGGGGCTTGGATTTTTCTTAGCCCATTTTATATGCTTAGGCCTTATATAGAATAATATCAATTTTTATGCTGAAAAATTTAGAGTTCGATTCTTATTAGATTTCCAAAAAAAAAAGCACAAAAAAAATAACGAAAAAAAAACCTATTCAAAAGTTCACACAAATTTAAACAAGGCTCTTGTATAAGTAATATATTAAAAATATAATTATTTATGTACTTCTTTTTATTAGTTTAAATTAAAAAAAAATAATTTCATGACAAACATATGGTAAATAAAAAAATAATAATAACTATGTAAAATTTACTTAAACCTTCTAAAAAAAAGTCTCTCACATAAGAGAAGGATCATCATGTTAAAGATATAATTATTCATGTGACTTTTTTATTAATTTAAATTTTTTTAAAAAATAATATTATACTAATATAATATCTCACATAATAAATAATATAGCCACATATTATATTAAGTAATTTAACTAAATTATTTAATGATTGTTAACTGTTATTTTTATAATAAAATATCTTCAAGTGGATAATGATCCAAAAATATACATTATTGCTATGAAGATAAATTATATTACTATTGAGTTAATAGTCAAAATCTTTTCTAAAATATACTTCAATCTCCATTTTTATTCCTAAAAGATAAAATTAATCAAATTCGTCTCCGAAAGAAAACCAATCTGATCACGTTTGTCTTTCCATCATCTCTTTCGTTGAGGTAGCTGACGTTCACTAACGTGTCCCATTAACTGCCAGTTTGGCACCAAAACAAAATGACGCAGTTTTGATTCAATGTTTTCTAAGTTTTGAAACGTCATCGTTTAGTGTCTAGAAGAGAGATTTAAACATTGCAAAGCCTAACCCCTCTCATAATAATCATCTCTCTCTGTTTTGCTCCAAAACGTATCGTCTCCCTATAACTATGCCCTAAGCCTTTCACCCAAACTTTGAACTACCTCATCAACATTCGTTAGTGATAGTTAACGATTAAAATAGAAAAGTTATCGCTACTGATGAATGTGGATTTGATCTTATCCTAGAGCAGCATTGATAGTGGAGGAACCATCGCGATGGTGAGAGATAAGGATGAAACTTGTTTGATGATTTTTGAGTTATTCTGTGGTGTGAGACATTCCTAGTGTCGTGCTGTGTGCATTCCTCTTATTTAATCCAGGGTTTGGGGTAACCAAGAGTTTGTGTGACTATTCGTTTATCATTTTAGTGTGTGAGAATGTCTTGCTTTAACTAGCTCTGTGATTATTTTTAGTCATAGTGTTTGATTTTAATGATGGTTCTTTTAGTTTGTTGCATGTTTATTTTGGGTTTAGTGTAAGTTTTCTTATGATTGATTGGTACAAAATGCATTTAGCCGTTAGTAACACATAGAGAATAGCTAGTACAAGTATGTTTATTAATGCTATTTTCGTTTTTGTTATTGTAAATGGAGGGTCCTCCCATGATATTTGTGTTTTACCATGGTGAGTTGTTTAAAAAATATGAGGATGGAGAGATGATATATGAATTTGACAATACTGAAGTGTTGATGGGCGTTGAAAGAGACACACTTGATGTATTCTTTGTAAGGGGTTACTATAAGGAGTTGTGATACATTGAAGTTGGAAACTAATGGTGGAAAGTTTATGGAGTTTCTATCTCATCCAAGTTGAAAAAGTTGGTGACAGATGCAGGTTTGCTTCCAATGTGCAAGAATTGTAAGAAGAACCAACATTTGATCAACCTATATTTTCAGAATTGCATTTCACAGCCATGTATGTGTAGTGGACAACATAGAAGAGAATGTAGCCATTGTGGAAGCAGAACATAGCAAGAAGAAAAAATCTTCCCAAGCTAAGAAGCACTATTCTCAACTTGTCAAGATGTCTATTATAATGCACCCTCAACCCAACAAACTAACCTCTCAGCTCACTAAAGTAGCTTTATAACCCAGTAAGCCCAATAAATCCAATTCTCAACCCACTAAATCAGCATATAAACCCATCAAGACTATCTCTCAGCCCATAAAAACTCCTTTACAGTCCACAAATCCCCACTCTCATCCCGCCAAGACCACCTTTTAGGTCAACATAGTTTTACCTCAGTTCAAAATATCATCTAAACCAGCCAAAATCTCAGAAGATAATAAAAACAAAGAAAATAGCAGAAGATGCATACTTACAAGATATAGAAGATGTGTAAAAGAAGCTTCCATCTAGGAAGAGGATTCTCACTCTTATAACTTATATGAAAGTGTTGAAGATGAACTGTACAGGCCTCCCAAAATTCTAAGAGACAATCTTTATAGCAGTGATAGTAACAATTACAGTGACAGTGAAAAAAGTGCACCAAAAAAGAACAACAAGTCTAGGGCTAGAGAGAAGCATAGGCCTCCTAAATTCAAATTAGGAGATAAAAAAATAGACACTAATTACTCTAGTTATGAGGGTTTTGAAAATGAAGAAAGCTTTGAGTCTAATATGTTTATATTCTTAGGGTTATTAATTTATTAATTGATTTGACAAATGTTTAGAGTAATTTATGTTTTGAATTTTTCTTGGCATATATAAAAGAGGATGATGATGATCTTGATGGTGCCTCAGATACTGACTCATGACATTCAGAGGATTCTGATAAAGAGTTGGATTCTGATGAAAAATCACCAACTGTGTATCCTCAATTTAATAAAAAGACCAAGTTTAAAAATATGAAATTTGAGATTAGTATGATATTTAAGTTGAAAGCTGATTTTAAACAAGCTACTAGGAACTATAAAATCTAATGGAGTAAAAATATTTTATTTGTAAAGAATGATACGGTTAGAATCAGAGTTGTTTGTAAGATAAAAGATTATCCATCAGTAATATAATGTGCATGTAACAAACAAGACAGGTCTTGACAAATTAAAACTCTAGTTAATAATCACACTCGTCTAAAAATGAGAAAAATAAAGCTGCTACCCAAACCTATATACTTATTAGTAAACTAGTACCTAAGTTTAGGAAGCATCCAACTATGAAGTATCGAGAAGTTAACGATTGGTTTGTAAGAAAATGTAATGTGTACTTGAATAGCACATGAATTACTAGGACTCTGAAAGTTGCTAGAAAAGTGTTGAAGGGTGATGAGATAGTACAGTATGGATTGTGTAGGATTATGCTCATGAATTACTAACCTTAGATGAAAAAGTTAGAAGAATCATCATAAAAAATATAATTGACTATAAAAAGAAGTTGCAGAACTATCAAGGAATCCTCCCTCCTGTTTAACAAAGTAGACTGAAAGCAATGACAATTAATATAAGAATTGTACGAAATGCATGGCTGACCAATTAATATAGTGGTTGACCTGGAAAAGCACACATACACTTGTAAGTTTTGGCAACTCACAGATAATAATTTCAACATTTAGTTAATGATCTCTTCAATCATGTTAGAAATTTTAATTAATCTTTTAATTTGTTTTAAAAGGAATGTCGTGTATGCATACAATATCAGCAATACAGGATAAAAATGACAAGAGAGTTGAAGAATATTGTCATGACCGGTTGAAGATGAAAGTGCATAGGCCAACTTACTGTTTCAACATCAATCCAGTAAAGTGATAGGATCTATGAGAAAAAAAACTCCATATCCAGCTCCAGTCCCACTCTCAACTAAGCCCAAACCTAGTAGACCGACAAAAAAAAGAGAAGGGAAAAGGATGAACAACCAACTGGGTCAAAGACAAAGATAAAGAGAAAGTACAACCCAATCCAAATTATTGGACACAACAAAAGAGGTTGTACAAAGAAAAAAGTTGTGGATGCTAAGCAACATGCCATGCAGATGCAGCTGCAACTAACAGTTGTTGTTCCTGCTGCAAATGGTGCTGATCTCGAAGTAAATGCTACTCCCTGCTGATGCTGATATTGCTCCAGAAGCAATAGCACAATTGTTTGCACTTTCATCACCTATTCAGGCTCCAACAGAGATTGACATCAACAAATCTGCAAGCATTTCACCAACCCAAGATACATAACAAGTTGTATCATCACTACTTAACTAAAAAAATTTCAACTTTATTTAATCATCTAACAAATATATTTGGTACTGGATTATGTAGGATCAAGTGATAACTAAGCCACCTAAATTACAAGTCATTAAAGGAAAAGTAAGAGTTAGGTCCTCCCCCTAAACCTACTGTAACTGCACTCGTGACTATTTCTGCTGAGACAATTAAAGGGACAAGTTCTGCAATTGCTAAGAACCTAGCCCACCTCATGACTTTTGTGCTTACTCCAGACTTTAAGCACCCAAGAAAGAATGATAAAAAAGTTTGATTAGTTAGAAATATGTTATGGTTGACTATTTTTTGTATCGGACTATTTATGTTTTTTGTACAAGACAAATGAAGTACCATATTAACATGCATTGTGGTTATCTGTAATTTGAAGATTGTGTTTGCCTTTTTTTTGTGTAGCCTTTTTTTTTGGTTTGTGGTGTTATGAAAACCTTATGAATCCGCTATGGTATTTATTTTCTTAAGACAATTTCACCATTAGCATTCAATAACAAGACTATACTAAGATTACTTAGTTTGATTATTTACTTTGTTTATGACTTAAAATATCTTATAGCAATAGTGACAGAGACTTGTTTGCAATATTTGACAAAATTAATAACGGATAGTTTGGACTTAATCTTACACAACCAACAATAAACAACTACTCTCATTCAAGCCATGCAATTCAATACACCATTAAATTTCAACACATTCTTGCACACAATGCCAATTCACTAACTGAATTTACTTGGAAGTACATATCAAACAACAAAGTATCACACTAATAATTACAACTACTATAAACATGAAAATCATTAGCAATTTCAAAACTCTAACTTCAGCTTCTAAGTTGTCTAATCTCCATGACACTCAACAACAGAAAACAAAATAGAAAACCTTTTACTTTTTTCAGCACTACTCACCTGGTACCTTAATCGTGCATGGAACAATTTATCTGGGTTCTCTGGTGTCCCAAATTTTTTAATCACAGTCTTCAACCCACAGAAATATAATTTATCATGAGTCTTCTTCTTCGTTCGCATTGAAGCATTGAAACTATGACTGTCGTGTGATGGATACGATAAACTACTACTACTACCACAACCTCCATTTTCTATCTCCATCCTCGCAGCAAACCAACAATTTCAAATTCTACCCAAGTTTATGGCCATCTAAGTATTGACGGCAACTTATTTATGATTAAATTTAGGATTAGGATTCATTTATTTAAGGACTGATTTTAATTGTTCTAACATATTTATTTTGTATGTCAACAACAAAAGAGTACTACTTAGTATATGCTAAGTTGACAATTAATAGGACACGTTAGTAAACGTTAACCATTTTAACGAAAAAAATAATAAAAGGACTAATGTGATAGATTAATTATTTTTTGAAAGCAAATTTAATTAATTTTATTTTTTAAAAACGAAAATAGAGATCAAAATATTTTTTAGGAATGATTTTAATTATTAACTATTACTATTTGATAGGCATTTAGACGTTATGATATCTGCTACTGCTAGCAACCTAAAATAATGGTTTGTTATATTACACCGCTTGAACACAATTATGCTCCTTGTTAACCTAGGATCTCAATTATTGCTGTAGGGTTGCTCCTATGATCCTGTTCCAAAGGAATACACGACGAAATCACAGAATCCTTAAACTAAACACATACACTACTCACAACCTATATATTAAGAGCCACCATATATATAGTTCACCGAAAAATAAAATAAAATCCCTGCCAATATGAATTATGATGATATAGTAGTGATGTTCTCCAATGTTATTGGGAATCGAAAAGTTAATTAAACTACTAGGATAACGTGAGAGACAAAGCTAGAAACACAGAGAGAGACAGCTGTCTTGTCCTTGTATTCTTGTACCCTTGTACGTATGATTTTGTCAACCTAACGTATCTTATGTTTATGAGCGTGATATGTATGGATATGCCAAAATCATGCAACTTCAAACCATACCCCACTTTTATTTAATAACAAAAAGATAGATAGGATCTAATTAGATTTTAGATATTTACAATATTATTATGCCCAGCTAATTAATTTTTATTAGGTACCCACATCATCATAATAAACATTATTTACTTTTCAATATAATACTATACTACTATTGTTGAAGATTTTTTGTCCAGGTGATAGAATCATTCTTGGATCAAATTGATTTTTTCTTTCTACAAAAACCTTCCATTTATTATCCCCAAAATGGTTTTTCCATTCTTCTTGTGTGCTGTGTTGGGCAAGATATTGCTTCACCTTGATGCCATTATCACTACAAAACTTCAAGATTTCTTTGTTTTGAGCATCAAATTCATTCCAATTATCAAACCCACTTGAGTGCAAAAATCCCACCGTGTAGAACACATCTTCATCTGGAATTGATGCTGACATCCTATCATCCCACCTGGAATTAATTAATTAAAAAATATTATTTATACATTAAAATTAGCTATTAAAATCAGATACTGTATATTTATATATAAATATATATTTTATATTAATAGTTAATTTTAGTGACTAATTTTGATGTACACTTAACATAGTCAACAAATTTAAAATTTAATTTTTGTACAACCATGAATTCACATCAAACCAATATTAAATTGAAATAATAAAATCTTACAACGTCAGTGTATCAAAAATAAATTTAAAATTGAAGACACGTTAATTAAAATAATTGTGATTAATTTAATTAGGGCTTACTTGCTTCTGTTCATGGGATAAACCAAGACAGGTCCAGTGGTAATGTTTCTTTTGAAAATGATGCCCCTGAAAACGCCTGAATTAAATTGCATGATTTGGGATTTTGGTATGAACAAATTAAGCCACGGATGAGGAACTTCCCACAACCCTTGTGACTGAAGCAACAACTCTCCACTTCTGACTCTATTCAAGAACTCAACATATGACACATGTTTCTCATAATAAAACCCAGGGATGTTGCCCATTCCTTCTAGCAGTTCTTCAATTTCCTACAAAAAATTTATTGTTAACAATTTTCAACACTTGCCTAGCTTTAACATTTTTATAAATTAATGTATCTAAGACCAAAAAAGTTTGAAATAAGTATTATTAATACCACTTGTTTTACATAAGATTTTAAAGTCCAAAATTCGATCATCTGTTAATTAAAAACTTATTTATATAAAAAATTCTATAAACTCAAAAGAAATTATTCGTGAAAAAATATACTAAAAATATATTAATTTATGTGATTTTTTTATCAGTGTAATTAGGTATCCTTCCAAAGTTGTTCTTTATTCAGTTTTTAGAAGAGAAAATAAAAATAAAAATAAATAATTTCTTTAATTTTTTGAATAATTGATACCGTCAAGTAGATATAAAAAATTAAAATAATATATTATTAAATTTAAAGATTGGTCAAAAACTAAAATTTAAAAGATAAATAGTATTTTTGTTTTTTTTTATTATAGTTTAAATAATTTTGGGCATGAAGATATATATTGTACCTTGTTGAGATTTTGTTGGGATTGGTGATGATAATAATATTTAGAGAGTTCAAGGCAATAGAGAATTTTGTGTTTGGTTATTAAGGAAGCAATTCTGAGATGATCGGAGAGAGGGAAGAAAGAGGATCTCCAATTATTTATGGGACCTTGGTGCATTAGCAATGTCCCTTCCAAATAATCCAACGCTTTGATTGAGATTAATCGTTCCTGGTCTCTTGTGAAAGCAGAGAAGTCACTATACAGCAATCTCATCCACTTAACCTGCATGCATCATCACCATTAATCATCATTAATTATTATTAATTAACGTACTAATAATGCATGCATGCATTTATGAATATACATGCATGGTACTATAATAATGCTTCATTCATGCTGGCCCTTGTCTTAGTAAACTACAAAAACTACCCATAGCTACTTCATGTGTTAGAAGCCTTCAATTTTAGATTAAATATATTTCTTTTAATCTATATATATAGTACTATTTATGATGTAACACATCATTCTTGTCACTTATTCTTGTCTCTCATCCCATCAATACATACATAGGTGCATGCATATTATTTCAAACAATAATGTAAGTGTCTCCAAAATCAGTTGCTCATATGTGAAAATATAAATATGCATTAAAAATAAATTAAATAGTATATATTTAAAAAATTTTAATGTATAAATAATATTTTTATATTTTAAATTTTAAATATTAATGTATATGTTAAAATAAATAAATAAATAATTTTTCTATGTATTTATTTTTTTAAAATTTTTATCTAAGTAGTTTTAACAAGAGTTTAATTAAAGAATTATTTTTTCAATCAATAAAATTATTTTATATTTTAAATTATATATCTTATTTTTTTAAAATTTAGTCCTTAATTCTAAAACTAAGCCTTTCAAAAAAATAATTAAAAATAAATTTATACCAAAAAATTAATTAATTAAAAATTAATTCCTATACTTATTCATATACATTATATGTCCTTCACCGGATGACTATATTGCACCAATGATGTGAAACGTATGAGCCAACTAACTACCAAGAAAAATATGACACAATAATGGAATAAGGACAAGAACATTTATTCTTTTCCATTAATTATGTAAATTATTACTATGTTGCATTAAGAATATACATACCTAATTATTTCTACGTTAAATTACTTTTTTCGGTTCCTATAATTTTACTAAAATTATAATTATATTTTTATCTTTTAAAAGATTTCAATTAACTCTTTACATTATTTTAAATTTTGCAATTAAATTATTACTTTAAAAAAGATTTAGAGTTAATAATTTATTCTAAAAATAAGAAAATGTTCAGGTTTAGAAATCTAATTCTTTATGAATATTTTTAATATTTTTAAAAATTTAAAATTATAAAAATTTAATTATAAATTTAATAAAATTATAAGGACTAACAAAATTATTTAACTTTATTTTTATTGATCATTATGAAAAAGGTTTTACACCTATATAGTATAGTACATATAAAAATGAAATTAATTAAAAAAATAAAAACAAAAATCCCCACTTTTCTCATAAGACATATGCATATGAAAGTAATCCTTTAAGCAGGAACGTAATGGCTGAAGAATAGGACAAATCAGCTTGGAATTATTAAGAATTGTTAGAAGAGAAAGCTACAAGACAAAAAGTCCAAGTTATATATTATTGTATAAAAAATAAAGAATTTAATGAGAAAGTTAAGTCTTTTCTGTCAATCAATTAGAAATTATTTTTTTGAAATTATTTTTAACTTTAAATTCTAAATTTTAAAATTTAAGTTTTAAATCTTAATTTAAAAAAGATAAAATTAAAAAATAAATTATTTTTTTATATTTGAAAACGTACCTTTGTGGGTGCTGGGTGAAGAGAAATTCTTGCTCTTGTTATAACTGCAAATTGTCCTAAGCCTCCAAGAATCGCGTAAAATAACTCTGAATTCTTTTGCTTAGAGCATGTTATTAAATCTCCCTTTCCTAAAAAGAAACCAAACAAATTCATTAATTAATTAAATAATATAGATAACTGCATGAATGAATCTTATAATAAACAGTGACATCGTGAAAAGAAAAAACGTTTCATGTTCATATTTCATATTATTTTATATTAATCTGAAAGAAATGGACCGTGTAAGACTTGGACCAACATACAATAAGTCATGAAGTCAAACAAAGAAAAAATGGAGGCTATGACCGTGTGAACGTAATTGCTTCTTAATGTAATAACAAGTTAACAACTAAGCTATTCAAGAATCTCATACAAATTCAACAACCAATACTTAAAATTAATTATTGAGTGAAGTCTCAAAACACGTTTAAAATAATTATAGTTTAGCTTGACATATACATGTGTGGCGCAATATAATATAGGAACGTACATGTCATTTCCAAGAGAGAGAAAAACTCAAACTATCTTTTGTTTTTTAGTGCATAATTTGTTACATGATCTCTATAATTAATTTATATAATTTAAAAATAAAAAATGGACATTGTTTTATATTATTTCACTTCCAACATCCATGAAACAGCTATATATTCTCTCAAAAGAAAAAGATGATATAAGGGAACACAAACACAAATCCTTATGATATATCTTTTTATTATTAGATAAAATTAATGATATTGCCAAAAATATCACTCATATGAAATTTTATATATTAGAAATTACTAAAAGAAATTAGCATTATATTATAAACTTATTACTTATACATATCCAAAAATGGAGAAGTGTGTATACAAGGATTTGATTGTTAATTAAAGTGTAGAAATTGATAAATTGAAAAGGTAAATTATAAATATTTATTATTCTTAGAAAACTCAATTTTATCATATAGTTTTACCCATTCATAACCCTATCTGCATAATCCAAAGAAGTTAACCCTTCATTCTTTGTTCACCTTACCACCTCTAAACATTTTAATTTCAATGAAAAATAAAAAGAATAGTTAGATTATTTAACATATTTAATTAAATTAAAATTTAATAATTTATAACTATTAATTTTATATGAAAACAAATGTAGCTAAATTCTCACCAAGAATTAATTAATCAAGTAAAGTAAAGTAAATTAATACCAGTAACAACATCCATCTCAAGAACATTGGAGATTTGAGGTCCATATCTGAATGATTGGCCACTAATCCCAGCGTTGGAGAGTGTCCCTCCCACACTCAAATACAAATAATCCGTCCAAGAAACCGGTGCAACTCCATTTTCAACTGTCTCATTCAACACATCGATCCAAAGTTGTTCTCCACCAACATCAACATATTCCCCACACACATCAACACTTATCCCTCCAACTCCTTTCTTCTTTCTCTCCCTCCTCAGGGCGGCCATGTCCACGACCACGCCGTCGCGAGCCATGGCCTGCCCGCCCGTAGAGTGGCCCTGTCCCCTCGCGGCTATTGCGAACGGAACAGGGCTACTGTACGACGATTTAATCAAGTTCGCTATGTCGTCCACGGAAGCCGGATGGAACACCATTGCCGGCACTTCGTGGACGATGTTGCCGTAGTCTCTGGAAACCTTCCAGAGACTTTTGGCATCGTTACGGAGCTTATCGGAAATGTTTTCTTCCGCCAGCTGAAGGCTCGTCACAATTTTTCCCAAAGTGGTTATGATCATTAGAAGTAGTTTGAAGTAAGTTGGAAACTGAAAAGTGTTCTGAGCCATTTTTTTGAAAAGGAAAAATTAAAGATATAATAGAATTTAGTTATTTGTGAAGAAGAAGAAGAAGATTGATGTTTATGGAGGAGTAGTGGGTGGAATATAAATAGAAGGGAATGAATGGAAGAAGGAAGTTGCATGAGAAAGAGATAGAGTTTTGGAAAATCTACGAGTGAAGGAGGGAATCTTTGTCTTTTTAGGGATAATTGAAAACGACGTCGTATTTGTGCAAAGAATTTGGGGCTTCGCCAAAGCCTAAATGTCAAATTTCAAAGATACGATGGAAACATATCATAGATTGTATTTTAATTTTTTTTTCCCCTTAGCTTCCCCTTCCAAAACGTCATGAGCTTTTTCATTTCAAGGCAACCATAAAAAATCACATATAATTGAGGTCGATTTACATCAAATTGACTATATCTGAGTTTTTACTAATTTTAATACATCACTTAAAGTTAAAAAAAAAAAAACAAACCGCTTAAACCATTTAAGCTTATTTTATTTAATATTTATTTATTATCGATTATATTAAATAAAACTAAAAATAATAATTTTTAATTAACAAATATTTTTAAAATTTAATTGATAATAAATGTATGATTTTTATAATTAACGAAAAAATTGAAAGGTATAAGCTAGTATAAATGCGTATAGAATAATATATTAAAGATATAATTATTTATGGACTTAGTTATTAACTTA
Source organism: Arachis hypogaea (assembly GCF_003086295.3). Lineage (NCBI taxonomy): Eukaryota > Viridiplantae > Streptophyta > Magnoliopsida > Fabales > Fabaceae > Arachis > Arachis hypogaea. The sequence goes on from NC_092036.1 coordinate 94,880,351, forward strand.
AATTTGTTAATAAATAATTTTATAATATAATATTAAAATTTTTATAATTACAAAATTTAAAATTTAATTTTTATTGACTAAAAAATTTTATATATAAAGAAAATAAAAAAAAGAAAAAAAGTACAAAATTAACACGAACCAATAATTAATTTTAAATTAATTATTATTGGTGTATATTTGCATACGTGTTTGTTGTGGTTGTGTATACGTGTTCCTTTTGATTGTGTGTGCATCATCATGATCATGAACATTCTGAGAAATTTAACATTTGAACCCACAGATTTTCTAGCATTTGTTGTGGGCTTTATCATTTCCGGGGTTAAAAAATGGGTGAATGTAAAATTGATATTTAAAAGTCGTTAGATGATTTAATTTATTTGATTAAATTTTTATCTAATAACTCTCAAATATCAACTTAACGTAAAATCGATTTCACCTGAGTTTTTACTTTAAAAAATGGGAGGAATTGAAGTAAGGCCGTTTGATTGTGATCAAAGGGTCAACATTGGTCAACTTTAGTCAATTCTTATTATCTTACCCCACCATCATTTTTTTTATGTGACCATACTAGTTATCTTTAGGGATGAAGCATAGTCAAAATTAGGTAATTATCAAAAGGATCTCGTCGAGATTTTGTTTTTGGAATTAGGAAGACTTAGTCATTGATGAGTGATCTAATTAATAAGTAACATTATTATTGCAGTCAACTTTTCTGGTTCATGGAAGGGTAAAATCAAATGTGATTAATTGAATGAGACATGAGACCGGATTTTCTTCAGCCCAAGATCTTCTCTGTGAACATTAATGGAACATGTGTAATCAATGGTAAATTAAAGTTGGGCATGGAAAATATAATTACAGGTTTAGATTCATATAACTATACCCACCAATATAATCTAAGCCAAAGAAAATTATGGATCAAATAAGATTCCGTGCCAAGTTTAGATTGGTTATTAAGGTACTAAAGGAGAAGCTTTCGTTTTCATTATTAATTAATAATTAATTAGTTGGCTCTTTAATTTGGGTTTATTATATCTTTACCTAACTGACCAATAATTATATTATATTGTTCTTTGTTCAGCCTTAATTAACTAGATAATCTCGTATAATGTGTGTGTACATATATAATTATCTCAACAAGCACCTGACATGCATTCTATAAAAATAGAGGAAGAAAACAATACCATGCACACGCAAGAGGTTCAGTGAGATTGATATTTTTTTATGTTAAATAGCAATTTAATTAGGGTCTGGCTTAGCTAGCTTGCTTCCTGGGACCTCTTAATTAGTTATTGTTGATATTCATCGAGTTTATATTTTATACAATTAAACGTTATACATGCTAGAAATATGACCTCAATTAGTACATTGTAGAATGTTCAAATCCAAACCGATTTAAATTATCCAATTCAATCTAAATTGAAATCGATTAAAACTGCACTAATTTGAATTTGATTAAATTTTATTTTTTGCAAACCGTTGGATCGAATCGGATTTCGGATCTACTTTTCATAACCGATCCAATTCAATCCAAACCGCACAATATACTCTAATATTATTATTTTATTATTATATTTACAATCATACTTATAACATGTTTAATTTGTTATATATTTTTATACTACTCATGTATTATTATTATTTAATAAATATTTTATGTTTAAAATGTGATTTATTTATTTATTTTAACTAACCTATAATTTTATTTTCATTTTTATATTATCGATGGTTTTTAAGATATTGTTGAGACTTGTTATATCATTATTGGTTACTTAAAATTTGATGTTAAGATTTGTTATATATATTTAATTTTTTTAATTTATAAAATCACAAATCCAATCCAATCCAAACTGCTTGAAATTGAATCGGATCGGATCGGATTTTTTTTAAAAAAAATATTCAATCCAAACCGCACCGCAAATAAAATTAGTATTCGGATCGGATAAATTTTTTACTCAAAATCGATCCAAACCGCACCGCAAATACCTCTAGTACATTGTGTACACAGAATGTTCTCAGCTTATTTATTTAATTACAAATATATAAATAAAGTATATATTGGTATATATTAAGCAATAGTTGTTCTTTAATGTTGTCAATTAAGGCTCTATTTGTATGTCATTTTTATTCTTATCTATATTTTTAGTCAAATAAAAATATTTTATCAATTTTGGTATATCTCTAGCTTCTTCTAAATAAATTGACGTCTAGTTTTCAATATGTCATATATTTTTTTTCAAGCTTAGTATATGTGTTGTAATTAATAAGGTCCTATAAGCAACCAAAGTGGCATTCAAAGAACAATCTTTGACCAATGGATCTCACAGGTAGGAGGAGCTATCATCAGAGACCCCCCACCATGCATATTATGGCTCTGTGGAATTAACCATTAACCATTTTCTACTAATTCTTCCAATTGAAGATTGCAATCTTTGACGATACATGTGCTCCGATCCATGCATGACCGACTAATAAATGCACCACTAAGAGGACAGAAAAATATTAGATAATTATCAAAATTTATTATTTTTTATTATTAATATTTAAAAGTATGAGATAAAATATATTATTAAATTATTAAATTAAAAAAAATTAAATTAATAATTAAATAATAGTTAAAAATAATAAATTCTGATAATTTTTAAAATTTTTCTTAATTAACAGGAAATACTACAAGACCAACATTTTTGGATTGAAAAAATGGGAGAATCAAGTAGTGTTAATTTAAATATAAAATAAAATAATATATAACAAAACACAACAACGGAATGTATATGCATGTTACTTTTTCTTAAGGAATAGTTAACTTAGGTTCACTAAATTCTAACTTTGACATTGTATTAGAACTTATACTTATTCGATCAAATGTTATTAGGCTAATTTACTTGTAAATTAAGGGTCCGTTTTGAAAAATTTTAAAAGTTGTTTTTTTAACTATTAACTTATAAAAAATAGTAGTATTAACATTTGGTATAATTTTTAAAATTAAATTATATATAATTTTTTAAAAAGTTATTTAAGTATTTATAAAAAAAAAAATAACTTTTTTTATAATAAATTTTTTTATCATATTTCTTTTAAAATAAATACTTTTAAAATAAAAAATTAAATATAAAATAATTTATTTATAAATTATTTATTCAAACTGAGCTAACTGTTTAGGCTCCATTGAGCTAGCTAGTTAATTTTATCCTTTTTGAAATTGAATATCTTAGCTTGTTCTATGGCAGCATCATTGGTATCTTGGCCAAGTGATATGGCATCTTTGACACCAATTTTTGTAGTAAGAGGGAAAAAATGAGCACATACAATGAACTACGTACTTGATTACGTCTGCAGGTCAATACATACTGTAAGGCACTCTAGTCAAGGCAGGGTATCTATATCATCATGCATTCATGCATGCATATATTCCATATTTCATAGCTTAAAAATATAAGAGAAAAAAAAATGCGAAACAGCTTATGATCATTATTTCGAAAGAAAAGTTCTTAATAAAAAAAATATCATTTATAATTTTTTTATTTTTATGAGATTAATTAGTTAATTAATAGAATAAATTTACATGTGTTAAATTATTAATTAATTTATTAAAAACTAATTAAAATTAACAAAAAAAATTTTGTTGAAATTTTCGTCTTTTAATGATAATTGTCAAGATTATTTAGTTTTTATTTTTATTTTTATCATTTTTTAAATACATTAGTTAAATTTATTATGTAAAACTAAGAAATATTAGTGATTTTTAAATTATTTTTATTTATGAAAATTAAATAGAGAATATATTAGTAATTAATATTTCATATAAATATATTTTAAAGAGAGATTATTATTATCAGATGGACTAACCAATCTCACAAAGTTAAATATCAAGCGCTGAAAAGAGTAATTTTTTTGTTCAAAAATTTTGTAGTCTTTCAAAAAAATTATCAAGAGTTGAGTTGGATATTCACTCAAAATATAATTATTTATTTATATAATTCTAAATTTTTAAATTTTGATAAATTCAATATGAATATTAATAAATAGTAGGTATACACAAAAACATAAAACTAACAAAATGTGAGAGAATGCAAATACACATTTGTTGGTGGAAAACATTATTGATAAGAAGGGAGATGGTGTATCTCTTTCTCAAAAATGAATAGTTTGATTCCTTGGTGGTTCAGATATGCAGAGGAAGCAACACACAATTTTCAGTTGGTAGTTGATGCATGCAACATGGAAGAGCAGTGCCCTGTGTTCAGATTTTTCAGACTTCAAAGAGAGGCCCCAGTCGAAACTGTTTCTTAGATATTGCATATCTTTTTGGGGATCCAATCTACCCATCAAACCGAGAAAGATCCTTATCACGTGGTCCAAACAATTAAGAAGAGATCAATAAATAAAATAAACAATAATCAACTTGGATTGGTTTAATAATTAGTTTATTAATTAAAAAGACAAATAAATAATAAAGAACAATGAATCGCTGATTTTTCACATCGAATTGGAGACGCGAAGATTTTTGCTGCAAAATTATGGAAAGTAATGAAGGGATTGGAGTTTATATGGACAATGTATTTCGTAAAAATAAATGTTGAAGCAATAATTTAGATGAGCGAAAAATAAAAAATTAGAGTATAATTTTGTACAAATTTATATGAAAGACAATAGATAATTAGATATACTAATTGTTTAGTAAAAAAGAGTTTAAATTTAGATGATAATTTTATATTTTAAGATTTACCTCTTTTTAAATTAGTTAATAGTTTCAATAATGATGAAAGACGAATTACTTTAACCCGTTTAGTTTGTATTTAGGTCTTAAATTTATGAGTTTTTAGCCTCATTTCATTACCAAAAAAAAAAATTTATTTAAACAAGTGTCGGTTATTTAAATTTTACTTTGTGTATATAGTAATTTATTGATCAACAATTAAATTTTTAAATAAAACTCATATCTAATTACAATGAATTAGATTTTAACCAATTCAACTGAAAAATACAATAAAAAAATTAAAAAAAAATGTGGTCTTGGAGTTAAATTAAATAATAACATTTAATAAGAATTAGCTCTGCAATATATATTCTTCCTAGAATAGCTGAATATATATAATTAATATCATATAAATTTTGTTTTAAAAATAAACTAATTAAATGTAATATTAATTCATATTAGACTACTACTTTTAAATTTTAACAGTAATGTAAATTTTTTTAATTTGTCTTATTTTATTTTATATAATAATAATTAATAAATACTAAATAAAATTAATTTAAATTGTATTAGCTGATTTTTTTTCTCTCAAACATTATTGAAATTTGAATTGCCATGAGAAATGACAACTCATAGATAATAAATAGATAACAGCTAAGTCTCACTTGGAGTTTGAGTTAATAGATAGGTTGGTTAATTATTTCCACCTTCTTAATTAAGGTACAATATGAAACAGCTGCAACTATATGTACTATATTCTCTCCATTTTTGACAAAATGAGCACCTCCAACCTCCTCATTTTTCATGTTATATATATTCAACCTATCCGTAATGTGGGGTTGTATTAATTGAAAGTTTGAAACTTAACCAACTAATAAGAAATTTGTGTTAATAGAGAAAGGTCTCTTATTGTATTAAGGACAAGATTTTCTCCCACATATATAGAAGTAGGTCCCACAATTTTCTTTTTAAGTACTTTGCATAAAGATTCTTCTAATTAAGGATTTTATCTGATTGTTACTTTTTAGATAAACAACAATGCAACACATATTTGATTAACGGCTTTTTTTTTTTTTTTTCTACTCATTGAAAAATCTAGTAATGTAATCATCAGCGGTGCCTAATTTCACTACCAAATGTCTTTGGACACTATGATAATTATAATATTATTGGATAATAATAATATTGACTTTGAGTATTTTTTTTGTTTTATTCATTTAAGTAAGTATCAAAAATTTAAATTTTTATTTTATATAAATAATAATTTATTAATTAATAATAAACTTTTAAATAGATTCAGATTTATGTTATTGATATGTAGAGTTTAAAAAATAACTTAAAAAAACCAAAATAATGTAGGCAGCAAAGATTATATATAAACTAGTAGGCATGATTATGTTTCCTCTGGACAATAGACGCTGATGTATAAAGCGCAGGGTACATAATAATAGTGTGTAACGTGAACTTGTCACTAAATCAAATTGAACATGATATTCATATATAAATTACAAAGAGCATTACGCTTGCTTTCTACTCTATGCAAGTATATATGAAGTACGAATTGTAGTGCAAAAGTATATATTTATTCAAAAATATTATTTATATACTAAGATTAATAATTAAAATTAATTATTATGTATTTATATATAAATATATATGTTATTTAATTTAATTTTAATATATATTTTATATTCTAGTACGTATTTTACTTTTAATGATTGATTTTAATATATATTTAATATGGTTAATATTTATTATTACTCAAAAGGCCTTCATCTTTCCATCATAAATGAAATGTTAGTCTTTGTAATTAAAGCTTTTTAATTCAATTCAAATTTCAATTTGAGTTAAATACAATTTTAGTTATTGAGATATAACTCGAAAATTTTTTTTATTCCAAATTTTTTTCTGCGTACAAAATTGTTTTTAAAGTTTAACTTGTTTTTAAAATCATCCTTATTTTAGGGACCAAAATTATACGGAAGTAGCAGTAAAAGCGGAAATAAAAGTGAATCGTAGACAACTTTTTCTTCTTCTTCCCTTTTCTCTTTTTCTTCTTTTCTCCATTTGCATGAGCAGAAATACTCTCTTTTTCTTATTTTTACTTTTTTTTATATTTTATAATTTTTTTGTTATGAGTAATTTGGTACAAAATTTTAATATTTAATTTAAAAGGATGATTTGAAAACTTGATTTAAACATTAGAGACAATTTTATATGCAAAATAAAATTGAAGATGAAAAAAATTTCAACCTATACTTTAAAAACCAAAATCGTACTTGTTAACCCTTTCAATTTCTTTTAAAGGTTTTGTGCTTTTTTTGATTTGGTTTTCTTATTTTATGGAAAAAAATATTATTTGCACACTAAATTTAATATCAATATCAATTATCATGTATTTGTATGTAAATACATGTGTAGTTTAACTGATTTTAATGTATATTTTATATTTTAATATATATTTTATTCTGAAAATTAATTTTAGTATACACTTTACATAATAGTTTTATGAATACAGTACAATTAAGTTAATATCTTGTCTATCATTGCCAAATTCCTTTTGAACTAGGGTTTTGTTGTTATTATTATTATGTTTATTTTTTCCTTAGACAAACTTTTGAAACTAGGGTTAATAAATAAAGATATTAGATAGATCACGTCACATTTTTCCGTTCATAGCTACAGACTGAAAGTGAGGAATCGTTTCCATAAAGATATAAATACACAAGCACGAAATTAATTAAAATGATGGATAATATAAGAGCAACTCCAATAAATTTTTTTGGAGTATCATTTTTTGTATTGTTAAAAAGTAAACTAATTTAAAATTAAAATTTGTATTGAAATTGATAAATAAAATAAAACCAGTGATATTTTATAAATATAGTATCATCTTGATATAAAACTAATAACATTATTAAAAATAATATAAAATTTTAATTAAATTAATATAAAAAATTAGAATATTAAATATCACTTTTAGTTTAAGGTCATTATTTATTTATGATATATAGTCTTAACATTACAAATAAATTATTTTATGAGATTTAAAATGAAATTAAACTTAAAATTAGTATTAGAGACGTTATAATGTTGCCGTGCATTAAGTTCTAGCTTTCGTATTTTGTTTTGCTTGTTCATTTTATGATGATTATTTATATGTTAATGCAATAAAGAACCTAGCTATATATATATATATATATATATATATATATATATATATATATATATATATATATATATATATATATATATATATAGCTCTCTTAATTCCTTTCCCGTGTGTGGACGTTAACTACTTTTAATTAATAAAAATATTATTTATATACTAAAATTAACTATTAATATATTTGTATATAAATATATGCATAGTTTAATTTATTTTTAATATATATATTAGTAATTAATTTTAGTGACTGATTTTAATATATACATAACATAGTCGTTTAATCAAATACGATAAACTTAATTACACGTAACACATGATATGATCTAATTTTCATGAGAAAGAAAATGGTGGATCTATGTATGTAGCTTGAGCGGTTTGGACCATGCTATAGGTATATAAAGTCACTTTCAAACAAATCGATTATTCAAAGATTCTTTGCTGGTTTCTTCTAAAATGAGAGAGCCTACTACATACCCTTGACATGTATTAATTAAATTCAAGCTAGTAAAGTGCTGGTCCCTTGTTATTTATTTTCATGCGTGATGATTTTGTATGTACATACAGCCAAACTTAATTAAAACATTCACCATCTTCTTCCCTACATTGTTGAACTTATAACAAAACATTACAGCTTGCCTATAGTGAAACTCAATCCATGCAGATTGTCGATCAGATATGTGATTCTCTACATAGAAAATAGATCCTTTCAATTTTTCTTTTTTTATCTCACTTCGTCCTATAGTGAGATAAAAAAAAATATGTGAGAAAAGATATACTGTATAATAAATTACACTTAATATCATCAATTAAGAGATAAATATTGAGACGATTTATTTTTCGTATTGTTTCTCATTTTCATAATTTTCTATATAGTGAAAGTGGATAGTAATAAGTGACATTAGGACTTAGGAGTCTTTTTTTTCTTAATTGGATTTTTTTTTTGGTTAATAATGGAGTGGATCTAGTGGGATTAATTTAAGAGTGGCTCCGAATGGATTTCTTTAATTTTTGTTATGGCCTTTTTCATGGTCAACCAATTGGTTTATATATATTTGGGTATATGCATATCAAGTATCCAGCCACGGGTGGATCCAGAAATCAACTAAGCGAGCCCAAATTTTTAAGTACAATACTTGTAAAACATGGGCTTATAAAAAACTAATTACTAAAATAAGGTCCAAAAAGAGTTTTCTAAAGAAAAAAACTCATAAACTCCTCGTTCGTTCGCTTAAGTAAGTGTGGAGTGTTTAAACCTGTCTTATACACACAACAGTCCATTGACCAGCGCAGACCCTTAAATAAAGCTCATATCTATAATGGATTAGTCATTAACCTGTCGAACTAAAAAATACTGCAGATAACCCAAAAAATTAACTCATAAATATTGTGTGCTATTAAATTTTATTTAACAAATATAATACATGTATATTAAAAATTAATTATTAAATTAAATATATTAAAATATAAGTATTGAATTTAAAAAAATAATAAATTAATTGATAATAATTAAACATTATTATTGGGTTAAAATCTAATTATGTATGTGTGTGATTAGGTTTGGTTTTTTTTTTTTTGGATGCGTGCGATTAGGTTTGTTTATTGTACAAAAATTTACAGAAACCAAACAGCCTCAATAACAAGCAAACAAACTCCAATAATGAGCCAAATTCATGTTCATATCATGCAACTCATTCATAGCCCATGAAAATAGTTACCATCAAGGAAAGGAAGATTTACTTTCATCTGAACCAAAACATAAAGTAACCAAACTAGTTCTATATATATATTTTTTTGTCTCTCTCTTCTCTTTTAGCCACGTGAAATATTTCAAAAAGTAAAGCAAAGAAAGAAAAATTTTATTAGGGTTCAAATCAAAAATAAAAAAATAGGTTACCAAAATCAAATAAAAAAAAAGTCAAATAAGTTAGAGCTCTAAGCAAAGATCAAATCTAAAAGCTATATTAGAGAAATATTTTTTTTTTATACTTTATTGAAGATTGTTAAAGAAGCTTTTTCTTTGCATGTACTAAACTAGTAAATTAAAAATTATAGAATTCTGCTAAAAATCAAGAATCAAGAAAGAAACTTAGAGCCAAAGTACAAATGAATAGTTCTGATTATTGAAGAAACTAAAAAGGATGAAAGAGAAGATGGTGGATATGAATGCATGTAAAGTTCAATCAATGCTACTGCTCTATCTCTTTTCTGCATCGTTGTTGCTACTGATATTTGGGAAAGAAGAATTCAAAGTTGCTGAAGCCAAGTTTTAAGTTTTAAAAACTTTACTCTTCTATTAAATGGTAAACAGCTAGAGATTAATCCAAGAAGTGAGAGTACAAAGTTTGAATTTTCACAGCTTATAAAACTATACCTTCTTCTCTTTTATGGTTCTCTATTGAATATTCAACTTTCTTAATTTTATCTTTCTTTATTTTGATAAAAAAAAAGGCATTAAATATGAGGAATTGAGAAAAAATCATTGAGAGAAAAGACAAAGAGAGTTAGACTTGGAGAAAAGACAAATATTTATTTCAAATATCATTTGTACAGTTTTTTGTTTTGTATTCATAATCTTGAAAGGATTTTCTTGTTAAATTGGGTAAACACTACTTAGTGGTTGAAAATCTATGGAGTGAACCTAGTCAAATATAAATTGGGTAAACACTAATTTCTTATTTATACCTATATCAATTTGTTTATGCAATATCAGATATATAGAATTTTAGGGCAATGTACCTAATTAAATAAATTGAGTGAATCCTTTACCTAAATACACAAAAGAGAAACTTGTTACGTGCATGTGCATTTTTACTGTTATGTAAACCGTGGTAGCCAACCACGGTTTCTAATTTCTACATAAACCGTGGCTACCAGGGACGGATTTATGGTTGGAACACATTGGGCGTAAACCGTGGCTGATTGCAACGGATTAAGAAGGAAAAAAAGCTAGGCATAAACCGTGGTAGCCTCCCACGGTTTATGAAGGCAGCAAAATGTACATAAAACGTTGTGACCAGCAACGGTTTATGAAGGAGTTTGTATGGCCATAAACCTTGGTTAGTTGCAACGGTTTATGAGGAGTGAAATTCTATATATAAGTGTGTGAGAGATTCAAGCTGCATAAGAGATCATTTTCACAATGGCAAGTGAGGAAGAGAGTTTTCTTACCTTAGTGCATTGTTCTGGGAAAATCCAAAAAACTAAAAGATATGGTGTGAAGTTCACTGATAGAGAACCACTAAGTATTTTTATCAGTTCATCAAGCACTTTGTCAGATTTGAAGAACAGCATCTTGCAGAAGTTTGGGGTGTTTGGTAGCAAGTGGGTGAAGAAGCTATTCTACAAAATTTTCATCGCAGTTGTCTCGACCGGTGTTAAGTATGATACCTTTGTGCTAGCGGCTGATGAAGATATTAGGGTTCTGTTCCATTGTGTTAGGAGTTTTCCAGAGGTCAGAATACACGAGTTGTTCGCGAAGTTGGAGGTTGGTGTCAATAGTTCTGGGGCATCAGCTCCAGTTCATAGCTCGACTGCCGCGGGAGGTGCGTCTAGTTCGATGCCTGTGGTGAGACCATCCGTTCCGCTGGTAGCATCCCCTTCATTCACGGCTGATTTAGATCAAACAGAGGTTGTTGGTTCCGTACCTTTGGAGAATGCAGGGGTCTTTGAGCATGCATATGAGGTGGGCACCGGTGGTGGCTTGCTACCTGATATGCAAGGTTTTGGAGAACCTGATCGAGTAGAGAATGCAATGTGTGACGATGACTCTGACCAGGAGCCTGTAGATATCATTGGGGACGATGATGACACAGGTGCCAATCCACATGCATAGCATGGGCCTTCATGTTCTGGCACTCAACAGTACCCTCTACACTTCTCCACACTAAATTTGGAGGCTCTGGGTCCACAGGCGGACGGTAGTCCTACAGTTGGAGACTCTTCTATATAATTTCAGATTAGGCAATCATTCCAGAATAAAGATGAGGCTGTGCTGAGTGTGAAGGACTATAGTATCCGCCGAGATGTTGAGTACAGAGTCATCGAATCAGATCATCTTAAGTATCATGGAAAATGCAAGGAGTTCGGCAAGGGTTGTACTTGGTTGATTCGCGTAGCACTGCGTGCACGAAAGGGCACTTGGGAGGTTAGGAGGTACAACGGGCCACACACTTGCTTGGCAACCTCTATTTCCAGTGATCACCGTAAGCTAGATTACCACGTTATCTGTGCAAGAATTCTTCCGTTGGTTAGGGCAGATGCTGTGGTCACGGTAAAGGTATTACAACAAGCTACAGAAGCCGATTACGGTTTCAGGCCTAGTTACAGGAAGGTTTGGATGGCGAAGCAGAAGGCAGTGGCACAAATATATGGAGATTGGAAAGAGTCGTATGCGGAGTTGCCACGTTGGATGCTAGGGGTACAGTCAACCACGCCTGGGACAATTTCTGTGTTAAAGACCTCTCCTGTTCGGCTTGGGGGTGAGGTTGATGAGTCCACGGTGTATTTTCATAGACTTTTCTGGAAATTTCCACCCTGTATCGAGACATTCTGGCATTGCAAGCCCCTCGTGAGTATTGACGGTATCCACTTGTATGGCAAGTATGGAGTGACGCTGTTGCTGGCGATAGCGCAGGAGGGGAACTCGAACATCCTCCCGATAGCATTCGCCCTTGTGGAGGGAGAAAACGCAGAGTCATGGTCATTCTTCTTGTCCAACCTACGAGCGCATGTGACGCCACAGGAGGGTATCCTTGTTATCTCTGACAGGCATAATGGCATCAAGGCAGCACTTGAGGCCCCTGAGACTGGATGGCTGACTCCACGTACTTTTCGAGCGTACTGTATTCGTCATGTGGCTGCAAATTTTGCCCTTACCTTCAAAGGTAAGGATGCAAGGAGGATGTTGGTGAATGCTGCCTACGCAAAAACTAAAGCAGAGTTTTATTACTGGTTTGACATCTTGCGGATTGAGAATCCAGCAATGTGTGACTGGGCCAACCGTATGGAATACGACAAATGGACCCAACACAAGGATAGTGGTAGACGGTTCGGACACATGACAACAAACATTAGTGAATGTGTGAACTCCGTGTTAAAGGGAACTCGCAACCTCCCGGTCACATCGTTGGTTAAGTCAACTTACAGGAGGCTTGCTGAGCTATTCGTGGTCCGCGGACAAACAGCAGAGGCACAAGTCGGATCTTGGCATGAATTTTGTCAGGTGTTGGTCAAGGCTATTGATCGGAGCATAAGAGATTCAAGGTGCTTCACCGTGACGTTATACGACAGGCACCAATCGGAGTACACTGTGGCCGAGAGAACACCGACCGGGAACTTCTCGCTCGGTAGCTACAGAGTTTCCCTTAAGGATCACACCTGCGACTGTGGCCACTTTCAGGCGCTCCATTATCCTTGTTGCCACGCCATTGCATGTTGCGCCTACTCGCGCCTTAATTGGGCGTCTTATGTTCATGAGGTGTATCATATGAGTGAGGTGTTCAATGTTTACAAGCAGGGTTTTGTTCCGCCTATCCCAGAAGGCCTATGACCCCCATATGCTGGGCCAACTATCATTTCTGATCCTAACATGAGACGTGCAAAGGAAGGTCGTCTGAAGGCAACCAGGATCCGTGGTAGTATGGATCAGTCTGTGGAGAACCAACCGAAGCGCTGTGGGCTATGCCGTCAGCCTGGGCATACGCGGAGGAACTGTGACCAGCGAAGACATGCTGCTGGAGGGGATGCTTAGATCTCATTACATTTATTGGGTCGTCGTTGTTGTTTAAGTTGTATTAGGCACTCTTAATTTGAGTAATGTAAGGTTGGTTAAGTCAATGAATGTCGACATGTTTGTTTAGTGTACTAAATTCATCTGAATTAGTCCGTTTATTTTATATGTTTAATTGAATTACTTTTATATGTTTGTTTTTATACTACCTAACATGTAAACCGTGGAAAGTTAGGGGGGTTTACGTTCAAGTCATTCTCTTCATATAAACCGTGGGAAGTTAGGGAGTTTATATTCAAAGCATCCTCTTCATAAACTGTGGGAGACTATTACGGTTTATGCTTAGTTTTTTTCCTTTCTAATTCGTTACAATCAGTCACTATTTACGTAGAAATTAAAAACTGTGGTTGGCTACTACGATTTACATAATAATAAAAATATATATGCACGTAATAAAATTCTGTTTTGTATATTTAAGTAAAGGATTCATTCAATTTATTTAATTAGGTAGATTGTGCAAAATTTTATATACGACGACTACTTCTTGTCTATTTTGCAAGGTTATTAGATTTGTGGACCAAGGATTAAAATATGGTTGTCCCTCTAGGCTTGAATTTATGCCGTAAGGTATGGATCATGAAAAATATAATAAAATTATACTATTATAATAGATTTGTTTTTTTTTTTTACTATTTTTCTCAACAATCATGTATATAATAAGCAATGATTGTATAAAAATAATTGGATATCTGTGCACATATATACATGTATTACAATACCAGTTGCTGGTAAAACAAATAAATAATGTATAAAATAGTCAAATACTATGTAAAGTACTTACGTCCCTGAAAACGGGGAACGTTGTTTTGGACCAATTCTTAGAAGAAAAAGAAAAGAAAAACAAACTTAGGTGACTGCAATACTTTGTTTTAAAAGAAAAAGGAAAACAAAAAAAAAAAAAAAGAAAAAGAGACCAGAAAAATGTCGGACGTTAGAAATTTTTTTAAATATATTGATATATTAGTATTTTAATGATTTTTAATTGTTGATTTTAATTATAAAAAATATATATATAATATATAATTAAGATCAACTATTAAAAATTATTAAAATATTGATATATGAGCATACCTAAAAATTTTTTCGTACGTGTAAAGTTAGGTAAGTTTGGTGAGTGTAAACGTGTAATGTAACATCATATTATTTTAATATTTCAAATTCATACTAATTGATAGGTGGAATTTGACTTTCGTATATTTTTTTTGGTAGCTATTTGACATTGGTATATTAAATGCAAAGAAATTTTACATAAATATATAATATGTATAATCATATTATTGCAGGTATTATTTTTTAAAATTTACTACTTGAACAGTTATTTAAATCCATAAATTTAATCGGATAATAGTATATATATTTTTTATATTATTACTACATTAAAGTTAATCTCTTAATTTAAACTAAAATATGTTAATTGTTAAAACTGTATTATATCTTAAAGGTATAATATATTAACAAAATTGAAGTTATTTACTTTACATATATATTTCCACCAATGATTTTTTTTATTTCCCGCTCATGTCCCAAATTTTTTATAAAAAAATTAGTAGTATTTTTTTAAAAGATAAAAAATAATTTAATTGGATTAAATATTTTACTATGATTTAAATTACCCAATAAATTTAATAAGCAACATTTTTTCTATCTTTAAGTTTAAATATAAAAAATTAGATATTTTTTATTTATTTAATTTAATATTATTTTATATTTTATTATTTATTTAATTTAATTTTTTATATGATAAAAAATAATAGAATATTCAATAAGTATTAATATTATTGTATTTGTATAAATTGGTAAAAAAAATTCAATAATAAAAAATCAAAGAATTGATGCATTTTTTAAAGGGAAGGCTAATATTTAAGAAGGAGAACATATAATTTTTACAATATCAACACATGTAAATAGTTTTTCTACTTTAATGAATCATGAAAAAAGTGAGATACAACTTTCAAAAGTTCAAAAAGTTACATCTGATGAGTTTGACCTTAATTTTTTGAAACGAGACCTTAAAAAACGGTTTTAAATTTGGCAATATTATCAAAATCAGAGAAATGAGATTAGACAAATTTATCTTAAATGAGATTCATATAAAAAATATTTTGACAATTATCTTCTATGTGATCCCAAAATTTTATTTTAAATTTCGCCACTGCTCACGCTATCTCTTTTACGTCCAAAAATAATTATTTGGTGCGTAAACATTAATAACTTCTAACACAATATTAAAATTAAGATTGAAAAATATCTTACACATAAAGACCTTATCTTTGATAAATTTAGAATTTGTAAAAAAAAAATAAGCGTTGAAAAGCAATGTTACATCATCCTTTGATCCGTGAGGATTAATTTGTTGGTGATACAATAATTTTTAGTTTCTTGCTAAAGTTATTGAAGTAGCTAGATAGTCTCACTCTCAGCTAATCACGTTGTTCTTAAAAGTATAGTCATTTATATTTTTTTATCAATTTAAATTTTTTAAATAAGTCATATCATGTTATGATATTATAAGATATAATTATTTATATTATTTTTTTATTAACGTAAATTTTTAAAATAAATAATTTTATAATATAATATCATAATTTTATGTTTAAAAAATTTAAAATTTAATATTTGATCAATTTTAAAATAAAAAATATAAAATAAATAAAAAAATTTAAAAAAAATTAAATAAATTTAAAAAAATCTCTTATTTAAAAAAAATATTAGAGATATAATTATTTATGTTATTTTTTTTATCAACTTAAATATGTAGGATGAAAGTTTCGTGACGCATGTAATCCACGTCATTATTATATGCTAGAAATTGAGAAAGTTATCATAATGTGTAAGCAGTCGTAAGCACATATATGATTAATTTCCCTACTGTCAAATAACTATATTTGACTAATAAACATAGTATGCATATATACAGTAATAATGCACCCACTATTCAAATAAAATTGGATATATTGACTAATACATAAACTAAATACTTTGTCCGGTTCATGGAGACGACTAGTGTGTATGAGTTTGAAACTTTGAATTAATAATGTGCTTGGCGATATAATGGCGTCTTTGAATACACCTTTATTCATATGTGACAATTCAAATTCTGGAACAAACATATTCAGCCAAGATAGTGAACCATCGAAACCTCCATTTTTTTTTTAATCTAAAAATACCTTTCTTATCTTTGTTAGGAAGCAATTCTTTTTATATTTTAATAGCAAAGTAGTTTTGATTGGAGAGGGTGACACGCCTATATGGATAAGTCCAAACTGTTGACCGTGAGATCATGCAAAAATTGAATTTCTCTCTTTCATTTGCAATTTTTCCCAGACATGCTCTTGAATGTTCAGCACTTATATAGTTGGTTATTATTAGTTGCACTTTATTATTCTTCCTTCTTCATAAAAAACACATTTTTCTTTACTCTTTTCTCTCCCTGTCTCTTTTTCCTTTATCATTTTAATTGGTCAAAAAAATAAAATTTAAATTTTATTAATTAATTATTGGCCACAAAAGTTAATTCTTTATTTAAATTCGGGTACAATGTTATATGAGATCAATGCAATACCTCAAAGTCAACAAATCATCTGTTTATATGGTAGATATTCAGTTTTCTCTTTAAAATTCTAAGTGTATTTTGTCTAAAAATCGATAGTGATTCGATTGTAATATTTTGGAAGCAAAACTTACTTTTTTTTGTAAATACCAGTTCTATAAGTGCATCAAAGATTTTCGAATAAGACGAGTATTAAAATAGAAAATAAGTTCGAAAAGTGCCAAAAAGAAAAAAGAAGTGTAAAAGAAAAGATTCGAAAAGTAGACTGATTGAAATCGAAATAACTTGTGCTGAATTATAAAAAAAAATGATTAAAATGCCTTCGATTTGATCAAAGGGCTTTATCTTGACAGAAAGCTTAAAGATACAGAAACATAAATTGGACAGATAAATAAAGAAAACTTTGAATGTAAATCTAACAATATAATTATATGATGCTTTGAAGATAAATCTGACAAGAAAAAGTAAAGTTTACAGAAATTGTAAATGAAAAATTAAAGACGATGGAAGGAACCCTACAGAAATCAAACTCACTGGAGATGTGAGTGTGTTTGAGTGTATTTCTGAAGAAAAGTTTCAACCTTTATTTCCTAAAACTTACTAATATTTATAACCCATATCTGTAACCAATCATTAATTACACGACGCTGCCTTTGTATGCGAATTCTTAGGTAACTGTTCCCACTCTTTTGCCCACAAGCGTTACCCATAAATTCCTCACTCAAAGAAAGCCTTCAACTTCTTTACTTACATAACCGCTCGATTCTCTATTCGAACAACTGTTCAATTCTTCATTCGAGTGCTTGTTCGATTTAACAAGGTATTTAGATCGAGTCCATGTAAAATAATTTCTAATTAATGCCTGCACGTGCGTTTTCTCGACCTCTGATTTCTTCTTGACCCTTCACTAGCGTTTCGAATCAACTAAGACTTTAAAAAATAATTATTTCGACTAACAGTATGAATTGAAATTAAATTAAATCATGGAGAGATTAAATAAACTCTTAAAATAATATATTCTTATAAATTGAATTAAACATTCTAAAAGTCAAAACTATATCAAATCAAGCTTATAATCACAAAAAAATATATATTTATCTTATATTTATATTTTAGAGTAAAGAACAAATCCATTCCTGACTTTTTTTTTGCGGACATTTTTGTCTCTGAGAATTGGAAAATACTTTAATGTCCCTGACCCCCCCCGAAAAGTGGACATATCTACCTCTCCGTTAGAGTCGCTCCATTTGGCATGACGGAAAACAGTGACGTGGCTCCCGTGGCGCTGACCTGGCCGTTACGGGCTGCCACGTGGGATGGGCTTTTGAAAAGAGGACGCATTAGTCCTCAAGAACCAAAATGTTGCAGTTTCTCCCCCATCTCCAATCTATGAAATCCTTAAGCCCTAATCCTTCAACAAAGTATGCGTCATTTACGATGTCATTTGTTCATGAACCAAATTTATAATATTCTCATGAATGGCTCTCTTCCTTTTCATCACATCAACTCATTGATCAGAAGGACCCTGCAATTATAATTATGCGTCGTTTACGATGTCAAGGTAATATGGTAAGACAACTAGCTAATGATGAAAGCTAGAAAATCACAAAGATATTATTCCTAGTGGCTTGCTAGGGGCAGGCATTGTAAACTCATACATGATATATCATGGAACATGAATGATTATTAACATAGATATCATCAATATGTGTGAGATGACACTAACAACCATGAAACAACACACCAAAAATTAAGTTAATGGAAACACAAACTACCTGTACATGCTTTGATTTAGCTGCTTCCTCTTCATCTTCCAAGATAGTCTGCTTTGGCCTGAAAATTACACTATCTAGTTAACTTACGATAAAATGATCAAGCCATTAGACAATTTGTATATAATCTTATACTCATCTAAACTTTTTCAAATGCTCTGAAAATGCAAGGACCATTAACTCTTCAGTTTCCAATACATTCTTGAACATCGGATGCAGACCCTCACGTGGCAAATCCTTTACTCTTCAAATAGACTCCTTGGATGGTAAAGGTTTTGTCTTCATATATAAATGGAATGTATTGTTACATGTTCTCTGCAATGACTCTAATTCTGCATTAGTATCAATAATTTTCCTAACTCTATCTGAAACAAGGTCAAGGACTGTTTGAGGGAATCAGCCATAAACAGTTTCTCCATTTTCCATTGTCTGTTCAATTTTCGACATTACTCTAGTCATATTCTGCAAGACCTCTTCGGTGGGAGCAGCTTTTATTGGCTTCGACAGAAACAAATGAAGATCCAATAGGTAAGCCATATCCTCCGATGTCACGAAGGAATAAGCAGTGCCAGTATGGCCAGCCCTTGCAGCCCTCCCAACACGATGAACGAATATCTTAGGCTTTGGAGGGAAGTCCCAGTTGATAACATTATCAAGCAACGAAATATCAATGCCATGAGCTGCAACATCCGTCACAATCAATAGCATCATTTTTCTCGACCTAAACCTTGCGTAGGATGGGATTTGATGGATTAGGGCTCAAGGATCTCATAGATTGGGGGTGGGGGAGAAATGGCAACGTTTTGGTTCATGGGACTAATACGTCCTCTTTTTAAAAGTCCATCCCACGTGACAGTCCGTAATGGCCAGGTCAGCGCCATGGGAGCCACGTCACCGTTTTTCGTCATGCCAAATGGAGCGACTCTAACAGAGGAGTAGATATGTCCATTTTTCCGGGGGGTCAGGGACATTAAAGTATTTTCCAATCCTCGGAGGCAAAAATGTCTGCGAAAAAAAGGTCAGGAACGAATTTGTCCTTTACTCTATATTTTATATTCGGTTAAGATTTTAGCTCCTTTCTAATATTTGTATAACTGAATTTTTATTCCCACAAAATCACCTTTCTATATTAATTTCTCTCTCTAGCTAGACTATATTTACAGGTACAAATAATTATTTAATTATCCAACAAAAATTGACACGACTCGATTAAATGAATTCTATATTATTCGATAGGTAATATGATGCAATTAGGTCAAATTCGATTAAGCTTGACGTTAATTGGTTCAAGTATGGATTTTGGTATTGTGAAACTGAACCAATCCATTTAGGTTTATATTAAATAAATAAATATATATAATAATATATACACAACTTTATCCTATTTAATTTAAATTATGATATTTATTTAAGGGATAAGTATTATTTTGTTCTCTAACGTTAAATTATAGGTTAAATCGAAATCGTTCCTGATGTAATTTTTGATTTAGAATTGTCTTTTATTATTAAATTACTCCAATTTTAATAAAAAATTATAAAATTAAAAAAATAAAAGAAAAGATTGCGTTGGGGGGAGGAGAAAGGAAAAAGGATACGCGAAGGGGGGAAGGGGAAAGGGAAAAGGGGAAAGAAAGAGGGAGAAGGGGGAAAGGGGAAGTGGAAGAGGGGAGGGGAGACAGAAGCGGCGGCAACACGGTGACCACTCACCACTACTGTCGCGTCTTCTCCATCTTCGCGAGCTCCCTCTCTTTGTCTCTCTCTCTCTCTCTCTCTTTGGCGGCGACGCGAGTGACGGCGGCAATTCCTCCCCCTTGGTCACTAGCTCATCGTCCCCCTTCTTCCCCCTCTCTTTTTTCTGCTTGAGCTTCTGCTTCTGCTTCTACTTTTTCGACTTCTGTGTCTTCTTCTGCTTTTTTTGCTTTTGCTTTTGTCTTTGCTTCTAATTCTAATTTTGATTTGTTATTTTCTAATTTCATTGTTGTTATCTATTGATTTTGTTATTAAATTTGATGTTGTTTAATCTGATTTGGTATTCTTGAATTTGATTTTGTGTATTTGGTGGTGGTAAAGATGCTGATGGTGGTGGTAAAAGTGCTAGTGGTGGTGGAGGGTATTATTGTCTACAAAAAATTAAAAAGACGATTTTAATATGAAATAAAACGTTTAAGACGATTTTAAATAAAAAAATTACATGAGGGACGATTTCGATTCTGACCGTTTATTTAAAAATAACTTTGATAATGTATTATTATTTTTTTCAATTACATATCATTACATAATTTTTTTATTTTTCTATATTTTTTTAAAATTTATTTTTAATCGAGTATCTTTGAATATTGAACGAATTGGATCGAATTTAATCGTTTGAATTTACTTACAAACAACTTTTAATCTGAACTAATCAAATCCGATTAAAATCTAATCGGTTCAGGTCTCATTTTCTTAAACCCGAATTAACTTGAATCGTAAACACCTCTTTTTCTGGCGATTGTGTTTCTGAAAATGAAAGCGAGGCTAACAGCTATTAGTTAGAATAGGTTAGAAGCAGTTATAACATCCTCTCTTATTTGTGAATGTCTGTTATATGAGTGAGTACTGTAATGATTTGTGATGTAAACAACATTATAAATACTTCTGCTGCAGCGGTACTGTATAATAATATGGAACTTATTTAATTCAATTCTTATATAATAATGAGAATATTTAAAACACCTATTTTACTTAGGCCACTCTAATTTTATTAGAAGAACAGAAATAAACAACAACATGTCACAAAAGTATACTGTTTATTAATTTTGTAAAAGATGTTATGTTATGAAACATGAAACATACATATCTTGTTCAGTTAAAAATCCCTTGTCCCGGAGCCAATATTCTTTTAGGATCAAATTTATTTTTTGTGTCTTTGAAATTTTGCCACTTGGAACCAAAATGTTGAATCCATTCTTCGTGAGTTTTGTTTCGTGGAAGATATTGCTTGATTCCAATGCCTGAATCTTTACAGAATTCTAATATTTGATTCTTTTGCTCATCAAATGTCTTCAATGTATCATATGTAACTTCTTGCAGAACACTCACAAGATAAAAGACTTGTTCATCAGGTATAGCCACTGACATTTTATCATTCCACCTGTGAATTATTATATGTTAACCAATATATCTTTGTTAATTAATTCAATCAATTAACTATTAAATTTAATTTTGTTGTACTATTAGTATAAAATAATTTTATATGTATATCCAATTACGTAATGTTATACTGCATAAATAGTCATGTAAAAAAACAGATATAATTGCACAATAATATAAAATACTGTTAGTATATCAAAATTAAATTTTTAACTATTACGATGGAACTTACTTTGTTCGGTTCATGGGGAAGGCTAGTATGATTCCGTTGGCAGTAAGGTTTTGTTTAAAGATAATGTTCTTGAAAACACCTTCATTTATATCTGAGATTCTAGATCCTGGAACAAAAATATCCAACCAAGATTGAGGTCCTTCAGGAAGTCCTTGTCCTGGATTCTCAGAACTATGTAGAAAATTCTGGTACAACACATCTTTTTCATATTTAAATGTAGGAACATACTTTAATCCCGTCACCAAACGTTCAACATCCTATTTAAGAAACAAAAAGGTATAGTATATTTATTAGTATATTAAATAGTAACGAGTGATTCTCAATAATAAAACATACAACAGACACATGTGTCGTGCAAATATCGATAAATAATATTATATTCAAAATGTATTTAACACGTATATAGATACAACAATTTAATAAAACATCCGTAATTCATAGAGCTAAATAATAAATAGCACATGATTAATAGTAAAGTACCAGATCAATTTGGTCTTGAGTACTGTTGTTGTAATATTTGGCAAGCTCCAAGACATAGAGGATGTTATGTTGGGCTAATAAGGAATTTATGCGAGGCAGATCTTGTGTTGGAAAAAAGGAAATGATATTCGGCCACTGGTTTATCATAAGAAAACCTTCTACTGCATCGAATGCATTATCATTTCTTCCATTCAATGAAATTAAGTATTCTTGGTCTTTAGAATATGCAGAGAAATCACTGTAAAGCAAACGAAGCGACTTTACCTGCAATCAGTCAACAAGCGCATAATTCTTTTGCCTTTAATTAATGATATGTGTATGTTATAGTAAATACTTTTAATTTGTTGGTTAAAATTATATATTATAGTACTATTAATCAAAGTAATATGGTTTTTCTAAAATTTTGGCAAGCAATTAAGTAAATATTAATCAAAGTGATATATATATATATATATATATATATATATATATATATATATATATATATATCCTAATTTAATTAATAAAAGATTAATTATTCTAAAATTAAATTTTTTACCAACACTTGTCAACATTTTAAAAATTGAGTACTAAATTCTAAATTTTAAATTTAAATAGTATAAAAATCAGATATTAACTAAGTATAACTAATATTGATAAAAAGTATTATTTTCTGGTATTTTCTTGCTCTTGTTATTATTCCAAATTGACCTAAACCTCCAAGAACACCATAAAATAACTTCGACTTCCTTTTTGCAGAACAAGTCACAAGAACTCCTTTACCTATATATAAAGCCATGAACCAACATCATTTATTGCATTTTATCTAAGCAAAGATACATCTATAGGAAATGTCAACGACGTAGTATGAGAGTAGGAACTCAAAGTTCAAACAACATGAATAATAATGCCCACATATACCACATGGAATCAGGAAATTAAGAAAAATCATACTAAACATATGTAAAATTTTAGTCACTAATCAATTATCACATATATAGAAATGTGGATTTAGTATATTTTTTAAAAATTCTGTTATATTACTGTAAAAAATAGGCTTGATTATTTTGGTACTTAACTATTTAATTAAAAAATATATAAAATAAATTACATAAATACATAATAGTTAATTTGGATATTGATGTTTAGTATAAATTTAACATTATATTTTTCTTAAAAAAAATATTATATACACTATCTTTATATATACTTTTATTATTAATATTAAAATTAATTAATAAAAATTATGTTTAAATCATAAAAAATATATAAAAAATAGTAGAAGTATCATATCTCATAAATAATCAAATACTTCATTACTTTTGGTACACCCTATATGTGATGCTAGTGGCTATTCTTTTAACCCCTTTCTAATCTTTCTTGTTCTTTGCTTGTAGTCGCAGAGATTGAGTTAGAAATTTTGCTACGCAAATTATTTTCATAATCATAAAAAATTCAATTATCTATACCTACCCATTAGTCAACTCTTTTTTAACGATTAATTAAGCGGCTAACCACTTGCATTATATCGTATTGACTTTTATCATTTATTTATTACAAGAGAAAATGCTATCCACAAATTATATATATATAACATTTTTTTATTATATTTAATATTATTTAATTATTTCAATAATAATTAAAAAATATGAAATAAAATAATTTTATATTATATATCTTGTATTTAAATATAAATAAAAACTCACATATAATTATCATGTAAATAAAATTGATAATTAATAATCGTTACATAAGTTAATGTATTTAACTAAATTACTATTAAATTCTGTTAGATAACGAACACTCAACTAATTAATTATTATCGGCTAATTTATTATTAATTGGTAATTCTAATTTTATAAATTGTTATTAATTAATAATTATTTAAACTTTTTTATAAGAAATTATTTATTTATATTTTTTATTAATATTTAAATTAGGTAGAAATTTATATACAGTTAACTTTACATAAAGTAAATATCTAAGAACCGTTAAATAATTTAACTGATTTAACTAAATTTTTATTTAATATCGAATACCAACTTCATCAGAATTTTCATCTTTAAATTAACTTCAGATAAAGGCAAGCACGCGTAAATTTTTACGGTTAGAAATACCTGTAATAACATCTAGTTCATAAACATTGGCAATCTGAGGACCAAACTTGAATGTTTGACCACCGACTCCGGCATTGACGAGGGTTCCGCCAACAGAAGTGAACAAATTATCAGTCCAAGACAGCGGTGTGAGTCCATATTCAAGTGCTGCATTTAACACGTCACTCCACACCTGTTCACCGCCCACGTCAGCATAAGAATTCCACGGATCCTTCTCATCGCGAAATATAACAACCCCCTTCCCGTGCCTGTAACCGTTTAGATGCGTCATGTTCACCACTATCCCCTCACGCGCCATCGCTTGTCCGTGAACCGAATGTGCTTGCCCTCGTGCTGCTATTGTGATAGGGGTAGAAAGGGAATTTGACACTTTTATTAGTTCTGATATTTCAGTTATTGACGTTGGTTCAAGAACCGCCAGAGGCTTCTCGTGAATCGTAAGGCCGAAATCGGTTGAGGCGAGTGTAAGGGTAACATTGTCACAAACTAGGTTATTTGAAATCTCCGTGGATGCATGAAATGCTGAACATGGATGATGTGTGGTTATTATTGCATTTGTGAGCATAATTATAACTAGATTTATCAGCAGAATCAATGAAACATTTTCAAGTATCGAAAACCTTGCCATTGTACGTGTGATATTTGATCACTTTATTATACGCTTCGGGTATATATAAGTGTAAGAACGTCTTTCAATGGCTAACTGTGAATATAACTCATTTTATTTTTTAATTTACACACTCTATCATGAGCGAGCAGAAGTATTGATGACTCAATGGCTAAGTGTGAATATAACTTGTTCTATTTTTTAATTTGCACACTCTATCATGAGCGAGCAGAAGTATTGATGACATCGAACTTGACTAATACAAGGGTAATATTGACATATTGTTATCCATCGTGTTCTATATATACCTTATACTAAAGAAAGTTAAATCAATTCTTATATTTGTAAGAAAAGATGAATTATTATGATGGTATTGATTAAAAGATAAGAATATAATAAATAAAAGAGATATATTATAATAGAATGAAAGACAACTATTCTACTTTTTATCTATTTTTTTTCATATTTTTTTGAAGATTTTTGATAGTCTAAAGAAGGAGATTAAATCTATGATTTTCTTTTAAATTTGATTAATTATACTTCAAACAAAAAAATAAAACTTAGCTTCTGTTCTGTCTATAAGATGAGTTATGTAGGAGACAATTTTATTTTGTCTCATAAATCATGAAAAATAGAACAGGAAAAAAAATGACACAACCATATATTCTGATTTAATTGTCTTGTCTTGTGTAATGCAATTTATATTCAGTCTTCACTACAACATTGATAAAGTTTTTACTATCATTTCATGTATTACATACATCAACTCTCAAGAATTTAACCTAATCTTATCAAGGACAAATTAAATCAGATTTCAACATAAACTTGACTTGGCTATGTAACTTTTTAAACTCTCAACACACTAAGTGCTTATCACTACAAGAAAAACACCCATTCACGTATACTTGAAAAGTGTAGACAAAAGTAAAAAAAATGATGCTTTAGGCTACGGCTACGCTTTTTGGAGTGATTCCTATTCGGCTGTTGCCTATTCTCAAAGGCTACGCTTTTCTGCACCAAGGGCTACGCTTTTGGCGTCTGGGAATAGGGTGCGCTTTTCAAGTGATGTTGTCCAGGAACAAAAGCTACGCTTTTCAGCTTCCATTTTTACCAGAATAGGCTACGCTTTTTAATGCTACTGCATCACCTGTAAAGCGTAGCCACAGTGTATACCATGGCTACCGTTTATAAGTATAGCCTTAGGTCCCTCATTTTTTTTGTATACCATAGCTACTGTATATAAGTGTAGCCTTAGGTCTCTTATTATTTTTTTTATTTTCTGTATATATATGATATTTTAATAATTATTAATACAACATAATATTTAATAATATGATTACATGTATAATAATTCTGCATTTTTAATTAAATGAGTTAAATATTATAAAATAAAAATAAATATATAATTATACTAAATAATTTCTTTAAATGGTAAAAATTATCTCTAACCAAAATATATTTATAATAATAATCCAAAAGTACTAGAATGAAGTTAATTGTGAATATTTATACATCTAATAAAAGTCATTAGTTAACTATACATGTATCAATTTTCATATAATAATTCTCAATAAAATTCACAAGATTCCTCTCCTTAAGCCTTGGATTCGCTACAGGCAATTCTTTATCTGCAAAACATATTTGACTATCTGCTTAATAAGATCAGCATCATCCCCCTAGCATAATATGAAAATAAACTAGAATTAAAAAGCATACTAGATATGTTTATTCTTTTGCTGAAAGAAATCTAAATCGACGAGAGAATAAGAGTTTCACACACAACTCAACTGCCATACATTGGTGAGAGAATAAGAGAAAAATATTGGTACTGATCATAAGTTCATAATACCAAAATAGCAATGGTGTTTTCTTTAGTGTTCTCTCCCACCCTCAACCTTGCTATGCCTTCTTCTCATTCTTGTTATGTTTCCTCCAATAAGTACTATTACAGTTACAGAAAGAGAAGGACACAACACAAGAAGAAGAACAGTGAGAGTGAGAGGTAGCAGTAGCAGTAGCAGCTCCTCCATGAAAAAGACAAAGAAAGTTCACAATCTGATTCTTTCAACCCTTCTGGATTTGTGACCGATAACCCTTCAAGCCAACAAGCAATGAATTGTATAAGGAACACATTTAATCAACAATTCTAATTCCCTAAATAAACCACAGATCTGGAACCAGTTAGACAATCACAGACATTAATAAAACTATTATTTCCTCTAACAGCAAGAAATCATCATTAATTCATTATTTATTGATGGCATCAATTGAATAAAACAAGCAAAATAGAAACTGCATATCATTAAATCCAGTTGTGTAAATACTACTAAATAGCTCAGTAAAACACTGCACCTGAAGCCCGAGGGCCCATTTTCTCTCAACAAGGATCTGTGGTCTCATTCCTACTTGATAGTCTGATGGTTTTAGTGGCTAAGAGAAGGGGGGTTGAATCTTAGCCCCTTTTTCGCTTGCTAACACTTGCTGGACTTAAAGGAAACTTTTCTGTTTTTAGCTCGTCCCTAGCCACGAGACATTTTCATTTTGTCTCGTCACTTGACACGAGACATTTTTTATTTTTCATCTGAACAGTAAACAGAATTGAAGTAGGAAGAGAGGTAGAAGATTACACCCAGATATATCCTGGTTCAGCTGCTAAGTGCAGTGCAGCCTACATCCAGTCTCCATCACAACAATGATGAAATTTCACTATAATCATCCAGATTACAAGTTGTAAAGTGCTAACCCAACTTACAAGGGGATTCCCACAGAATCATGAAACACAACACAGATGTACAAAGGAACTCTAAGACATCTATGGCTTTTTCTTTTAATTTTGCACTCTCTGCCTTTTTCCGCTCTATGGCTTTTTCATACAAACCTCACTGTTTGCCTTTTTCCATGAGACTCAAGACATGACAAAATTAAACAGAAAAATACTAAACAGAAACATTGAAGGAGAAGAAGAACTGCTAGCTTAGGTAGCTCTGAGACTTCTGTGCCTTGCACTCTCAAATCTTACTCCTTGCTTCAAACCATGACTGTTCACCCCTTTTATAGATAAGTGAAGCCTTCACAGTTGAAACACAAACCCGAGCTCAGCTTCCTTTCCTTCACAACAAACCGGTTCGGCCACAAAGAGAGAAGAGGTAACTCATGCAAAAACCAACATGCAAATACCTCTAGTCCTTCCTTGGTCATCACTCTTCATCAATCCGAGAACTCCATCCTTGGCTTCCTCTCCAAGATGGATTTCTGGCCCTTGATGCTTCATGATGATGATGACTTCATCTGCTTCAATCTCTGCCTCAACCATCACTTCGCCACTCTAGCTACTTCCTGTGGTGGTTGAGCAGAATCAAAGACAAGCCATGCCTCCAAAGATCTTCCTTGCTGGCCGAATCTTCATCCTTTTTTGAGTATGAAGGATCCGAGATTACCTCACCAAATCTTACCAGATTAGGTGATAATCTCAGCCACAGCATACTTTTCTTTTTCTTTTTCGTGCCATCAACTCGATGGTCTTTAGGCTTGCTTTCCTTTCCTTTCGGTAGCTCCAAGTAGCTTCCATGGCTTCCTGGTTAATGACCGAAGAAAGAAGAAGAAAGAGATGAGAGAGAAGAGAGTATTTGGAGTAAAAGCAATTCAAAGTGATTAAACAAATTAATAATTAGTTTGCTTTTACTTCCCTTGCATAAGGTAGCGTGCAGCACTTATGACAATCAATCAATTCAGCTGCAAATTTCTCTCTCATGTTTCCCATGCAATAAATGGTAATTTAATGAAATTTGGAATCCATCACATGGTATAATGCTTGTATCCGTTGGAAGCTTGTAACGTAACTAAAGAAATGGGTTTTAGTTAAAATGAATAAGACAATATTGTGCCCCATTTCCTTTTAAATTCGGACCAAGCATTTTTGGTATTATACCAAGACCTTTAATTGGGCTTGTTATCACAATTGCTGGCCCATTTAAAGCATTTGCTTTCCTGGTAAGTTTGGATCAAACATAGGAAGCTTTTATCAAAAACAAATATGGGCTTAGTTGCAACAACTTTTGTTTTTCGGCCCAATTATAAACCTGCATCACAAAATTATCATATGATTAATTAAGATTAATAATTTTGTAATTAAATATTTTAATAATGTTTGTTCATCACAGATATTAAATTGGAGTTTTCCAAACTCATCATAGTCCATATAACCTGGAAGGTACTCATCAACTGGAGAAGAAACTTCACTGGAATGATTACGATTGAAACCAGCATCCTAAACAGTTACATTATAAAACCAAAAATAAGCTTTGCACAATATCTTATTTGAAAAGAGAAAACAAAAAAATATAATACCAAGAACAAAAAAACTACAATTCCAGCACA
The DNA here is from genome assembly GCF_003086295.3 of Arachis hypogaea. Lineage (NCBI taxonomy): Eukaryota > Viridiplantae > Streptophyta > Magnoliopsida > Fabales > Fabaceae > Arachis > Arachis hypogaea. Next base: position 94,910,250 of record NC_092036.1, read on the forward strand.
AAATCCATAAGAACTCGTTCTAGCTAGAAAGATAGATTCCATCACATGGAGTGTAGAAAGAAATACCGGGCTGCTTCCCATTTCACATGAGTATAAAGTTAGAAGCAAGTTAAAAAGTCAGATCACTTCATTTAAGATGGACAAGTGAAGAGATCTTGAGCAATTAGAGAGGAAAGAAACCCACTATAGTCTCTCAAACTATTTGAGATAACAATCGCAACAGCACTCAACAGCCTGCTAGCCTCTGGTGCATCAAGAACCACACCACTTGCACTTTGAGGAGCAATGAGCTAGTGATATACAAGACATTAATCTTTCAATGAAAAATTAGATACAGTGTTAAACCATACCAAAAGTTTTTTTACACCAAAACATAACTGTAGATCATAAAAAGTAAAATTTCAGTCAAAAGATTTGCCTGCATCACCCAGAAGGCAAAACAAATAAACAAAAACAAGTCCTCGAAACCAACTAAACATTTGCAAACAAAAATAAATAGTCAAAATTAGCACCAGTTTTGGTTTCAAAATAGTACTCCATATATGCAATAACTTTTCACATCATACTGCAGTTTAGATTTGATCTTGTATGAGTTTTTGAAATTCTCCAAGGGAATTGCACCTTTCTCCTAGAATAAAAGAAAACAGCAAAATTCCACTAATAGAAATGTAAAGAATAGGAAAGCACGCTTGGTATACTAAACTGATAATATCTTAGAACTGCTATTAAAGATTCAATATTCATACTAGCAGTAACTAAACAAATTGTATTTACCACGAGATAATCTAATTCAAATCCCGAAACTTGAAATTAAACAAGCATACAAATAAATTGTTAGGACTATTAGCCATCCAGAGATGACAAATTACCTCAATTTTAGAAATGAACCTACAAAATAAATTTATTAAGTAATATAAAAGAATAACGTTATCATGACATTAGAGTAGCATCATTTCAACACAAAGAATCATTTCTCTTACAGTAATGCTATAAAGTGTTGTTGTAATTGAGATTTCATGCAAATTTGAACGAAGAGGGCTCAAAAAATAAACAAACATTTCCCATGAAGAAGCTATAGTGAAATCATCAAAATGCTCAAACTGCATTGACATTTGAAGAAGGAGGTAGCAAAATTAGCACTATCCCAAATACCATCATCACACGCAATAAGGAATCCATCAATTAATTAAGAAATAAGAATTTTGGTTCAGTGGTGAAGAAGAAAGAGAATACCACTTCCTCTGAAACATCAATACTTTCTTTAAAAGTCTGATTTCTTCCCGTGAATGATACTCACCTCTTCAGGGAACAAATCTGGGTGTTTGGAAAATATTCTGAGCATCAAATCGTTGTATCAGGAAGAAATGAGAACTGCACAAATTAAAAAGGAAAAAGGATTATAATCAATAAAGCACAATAGATTGAAGCTATATACTAAGAGAAATGAACAAACAATAAAACCCTGAAGAAATATAAGGTACAAACAATTGATTCATACATTTCAATAACATTATTAATCCTGTCAACTGCTCTCTCCCTAATTTGTGAAGCTTCCAAATTAGCGATCTAGTTCTGCTTGTGGCCTGAAATGACACCAATTAACTACAGTGAAATCAATTAGAGAGCAGAGTAGACCCCTTTATTACTTGTGAAAATAAGATAAAAAGTCCATTTAATTTATCCTTTGCTTGATGCCAAAATTATGATAGTAAAAATATGGAACAATATAAGAACAACAACAACTAATTAGAAGATTAGAAAACCTAAATTAGACCCCAAAACCTCCTAAAAATTCACAGCATAACCAATTGAAAATTAATACATACCATCTTTATCTCATTTAGCCATTCCCGTTCATCATCACTATCAAAATTATACACACCTTCGAACTGAAAAGTGAGAGCGAGTTAGAGAATGAGTGAGAAAGAGATGATACAGAACAAAGAATGGTTACCTGGTGACACGGGGTACTCCCTTCAAGCTCCTTGGCGGCGGAACAGCAGCCCGACGGTGGCAGAACAGCGAAGGCAACAAGCCCTAGCAATGGCGGTGGAGTTTCAGCGGCGACCGAGCACCCCCTTCTTCTCTACTCGATCGCGTTTTCTCTCTTCCTCGAGCTCTCTTTCCTTGGCGCTCAACAGCGGTGGAGCCCTAGGCGGCGTCGTCGTTTCTTTCCTTCCTTCCCCTTTCCTCTCTTCTTCTCTTCTTCTTCCTGTGCTCATCTTTTTTGATTTCTTCTCTTTTGTGTGTGTGAGTTGAGGGAGGATGAGAGTGCGTGAGTGACGGTGTGGTGAGTTGTGAGTGACGAATGTGATTGACTGGTGGAGATGGTGAGTGGTGATGCCGTGAGTGGTGACTGGTGATGGCGATCCCTTTCTCTGATTTGGGGGTGATGAGTGGCGCGAAGAAGGGAAAAGCTAAATGTAGTGATGATCGAGTGTTATGTTTTCAGTGGCTAAGGGTTACGTTTTCTGATTTGGCTAAGTGTTTGTCCGCATGTATCATTTGGTGAAAATTCAAAAAATTTACTAAGTGTTATTGGGCATTTGACTTAGATACATTAGGCAACACTTTTGAAGCGCACCCAAAACTTAACAAATAGGCTATTCTTAAAAAGCGCTCTCTTTAATATAAAAGTGTACTGGTGCACGAAATTGCAATCACACTTTTTGCAATCCGCACAACTAACCAGCAAGTGCACTGGGTCATCCAAGTAATACCTTACGTGAGTAAGGGTCGAATCCCACGGAGATTGTTGGATTAAAGCAAGCTATGTTTATTTTATTAATCTTAGTCAGGATACCAATAGGATTTTTTAGCCTCGTATAAAGTAAAAAGGAGCATAAAATAAATAATGGTTACTTTAATAATGGAGAATATGTTGGAGTTTTGGAGATGCTTTGTCCTCTGAATTTCAACTTTTCCTTGAAATCCTTTTCCCACACGCAAGGTTCCTTCCATGGAAAGCTCTATGTAGGGTGTCACCGTTGTCAATGGCTACTTCCCATCCTCTCAGTGAAAATGGTCTAGATGCTCTGTCACAGCACGACTAATCAGCTGTTGGTTCTCGATCATGTTGGAATAGGATCCATTGATCCTTTTGCGTTTGTCATCACGCCCAGCAATCACGAGTTTGAAGCTCGTCACAGCCATTCAATCCTTGAATCCTACTCGGAATACCACAGACAAGGTTTAGACTTTCCGGATCCTCAAGAGTGGCCGCCATCAATTCTAGCTTATACCACGAAGATTCTGATTAAGGAATCTAAGAGAAGCTCATTCAGTCTGATGTAGAACGGAGGTGGTTGTCAGGCACACGTTCATGGATCTGAGGAACGTGATGAGTGTCACGGATCATCACCTTCTTCATGTTTAAGCGCGAATGAACATCTTAGATAGGAACACGCGTGTTTGAATGGAAACCAAAAGTAATTGTATTAATTCATTGAGACGCTGCAGAGCTCCTCACCCCCAACAATGGAGTTTAGAGACTCATGCTGCCGAAAGGTACAATTTTCAGATCTAAAATGTCATGAGGTACAAGATAAGTCTCTAAAAGTTGTTTAAATAGTAAACTAGTAACCTAGGTTTACAGAATATGAGTAAACTAAGATAATTGGTGCAGAAATCCACTTCTGGGGCCCACTTGGTGTGTGCTGGGGCTGAGACTAAAGCTATCCACGAGCTGAGGCTTTTCTTGGAGTTGAACTCCAAGTTATAACGTGTTTTGGGCGTTCAACTCCGGATCATGACGTGTTTCTGGCGTTTAACTCCAGACAGCAGCATGTACTTGGCGTTCAACGCCAAGTTACGTCGTCTATCTTCGCTCAAAGTATGGACTATTATATATTGCTGGAAAGCCCTGGATGTCTACTTTCCAACGCTGTTGAGAGCGCGCCAATTGGACTCCTGTAGCTCCAAAAAATTCATTCCGAGTGCAGGGAGGTCAGGATCCAATAGCATCAGCAGTCCTTTTTCAGCCTAACTCAGATTTTTGCTCAGCTCCCTCAATTTCAGCCAGAAATTACCTGAAATCACAGAAAAACGCACAAACTCATAGTAAAGTCCAGAAATATGATTTTTTCCTAAAAACTAATAATATTCTACTAAAAACTAATTAAAACATACTAAAATCTACATGAAATTACCCCCAAAAAGCGTATAAAATATCCGCTCATCACAACACCAAACTTAAACTGTTGCTTGTCCTCAAGCAACTAGATAAATAAAATAGGATTAAAAGAAATTAAGAAGTAATAATATTTTAGAGTTTTTAAGTGGAGCTCAGATTCTTATTAGATGAGCGGGGCTTGTAGCTTTTTGTTTCTGAACAGTTTTGGCATCTCCCTTTATCCTTTGAAATTCAGAATGATTGGCATCCATAGGAACTCAGAATTCAGATAGTATTATTGACTCTCCTAGTTTAGTATGTTGATTCTTGAACACAACTACTTATTGAGTCTTGGCCGTGGCCCTAAGCATTTTGTTTTCCAGTATTACCACTGGATACATAAATGCCACATACACATGACTGGGTGAACCTTTTCAGATTGTGACTCAGCTTTGCTAAAGTCCCCAGTTAGAGGTGTCCAGAGCTCTTAAGCACACTCTTTTTGCTTTGGATAACGACTTTAACTACTTAGTCTCAAGCTTTTTACTTGGACCTGCATGCCCCAAGCACATGGTTAGGGACAGCTTGATTTAGCCGCTTAGGCCTGGATTTACTTCCTTGGGCCCTCCTATCCACTGATGCTCAAAGCCTTGGATCCTTTTCACCCTTGCCTTTTGGTTTTAAGGGCTGTTGGCTTTTTTCCTTTTCTTGATCCAATGATTTCTTGTAAAATTTTTTTCACTGCTTTTTCTTGCTTCAAGAATCAATTTCATGATTTTTTCAGATCATCAATAATATTTTTCGTGTTCCTCATTCTTTCAGGAGCCAACATTCTTCAAATTCAGGATAAAATATGCACTGTTCAAGCATTCATTCAGGGAACAAAAAGTATTGCCACCACATGTAATTAATTATAATTTTTTATTATTAAGAACTCGAAAAATATAAATTACTTCTTTATTCTAAAAATCTACTACTTTATTCATGTCTGATGATGATGAGAAAAATAAATTATAACTTAATTGGAAATAAAACTAGAATAGATATGCTAATTACTGCTACTACTACTAAATATCTTCTAAGGTAAATTTCTATAATAATACTATCATAGAGTTAAAGTTAAAATTAGAACTCAACAACCTGTGTTTTGGGAAGTGGATGTTCCTCTGATCTGTGGGGTGCTTGGTCCTTCAAGAATTAATTTCTGGCGCTTCAGCTCCCTTAACTCATGCCTTTGCTCTTCTTGTTCCCTTAGGTGCCATGATCTTGATGAGTTTTAGCTCAGTGATCATGGCAAATCATACCAAACTTAGAGGTTTGCTTGTCCTCAAGCAAAAGAAAGGATAGGAGAGGAATAGAGGGAGAGGCAATTTCGAAATCCAAAAGATATGATGAGTTGAAAAAAGATTTGAAAAAGATTTGGATTGGAAAAAGATTTGTGTTTATGAATTAAGATACATTTGATATTTTTGAAAAAGGGATTTTAGAAATTAGGGTTTTAAGAAAACTATTTTGATTTGAAGGATGACATTTTGAAACATGTTTATGCAAGAAATCATGATTCGAAACATAAAAAATTAGAAAATTTGTAAAGGAAAATGAATTTTACCTCCTCCCCACCATCCTGGCGTTAAACGCCAAACTGCTGCATGTTTTGGGCGTTTAACGTCCAATTGATGCTTCTCCTGGGTGTTCAACGCCCAGCTGTTGCTTCTTTCTGGCGTTGAACGCCAGGAAGTCCTTTGTCACTGGGCGTTTTTCTGAACGCCCAGGACACTGTCAATCTGGCGTTAAACGCCAAGAAGGTGCTTCTTTCTGGCGTTCAACGTCCAGAAGATGCTCCTTTCTGGCGTTTAACGCCCAGATGGCTACCCTTACTGGCGTTGAACGCCCAGTGGGTGCTTCTTTTGGGCGTTCAACGCCCAAAACGTTTCTTACTGGCTTTTTCATGCCAGTGAGCTTCCAAATTTCCCTGTAACTCTGTGAATTCAATCAATTGCTATTTTACCTTTTGAAGATACTCTGACATATACCTGTAAAATTCAATTAATTAGCACAAACAAATAAAATTAAATTTTGTGAATGGCTGGGTTGCCTCTCAGCAAGCGCTTCTTTAATGTCATTAGCTGGACTATTACTGAGCTTTTAATCAAGTCTCAGTTTTGAGCATTCTTGCTCAAAATTGCTTTCAAGATAATGTTTAACTCTCTGTCCATTAACAATGAACTTTTTGTTAGATTCATTATCCTGAAGCTCTACGTATCCATATGGTGATACACTTGTAATCACATATGGACTTCTCCACCGGGATTTTAATTTCCCAGGGAATAATTTGAGCCTAGAATTAAATAGCAGAACTTTCTGCCCCGGCTCAAAGACTCTAGATGACAATTTCTTATCATGCCATCTTTTCACTTTCTCTTTGTATATTTTTGCATTCTCGAAAGCATTGAGTCTAAATTCCTCTAGCTCATTTAACTGAAGCAATCGTTTTTCTCCAGCTAACTTGGCATCAAGGTTCAGGAATCTGGTTGCCCAGTAGGCCTTATGTTCCAGTTCCACTGGTAAGTGACATGTCTTTCCATACACAAGCTGGTATGGAGAGGTCCCTATAGGGGTCTTGAATGCTGTTCTGTATGCCCACAGAGCATCATCCAAGCTTCTTGCCCAATCCCTTCTACGGTTAATTACAGTCCGTTCCAGGATTCTTTTGAGTTCTCTATTTGAGACTTCAGCTTGCCCATTAGTCTGTGGGTGATATGGAGTAGCTACCCTGTGGCTAACTCCATAACGAACCAAAGCAGAGTAAAGCTGTTTATTGCAGAAATCAGTGCCCCATCACTGATTAATACTCTAGGGGTACCAAATCTGCTGAAGATGTGTTTCTGGAGGAATTTTAACACTGTTTTAGTGTCATTAGTAGGTGTTGCAATAGCTTCCACCCATTTGGATACATAATCCACTGCCACCAGAATATAAGTGTTTGAGTATGATGGTGGGAAAGGTCCCATGAAGTCAATGCCCCATACATCAAACAACTCAATCTCCAAGATCCCTTGTTGAGGCATGGCATAACCGTGAGGCAAATTGCCAGATCTTTGGCAACTATCACAATTAAGCACAAACGCTCAGGAATCTTTATAGAGAGTAGGCCAGTAGAAGCCACATTGGAGGACTCTTGTGGCTGTTCGCTCACTTCCAAAATGTCCTCCATACTGTGATCCATGGCAATGCCATAGGATTCTCTGTGCTTCTTCTTTAGGCACACATCTACGGATTACTCCGTCTGCACATCTCTTGAAGAGATATGGTTCATCCCAAAGATAGTACTTTGCATCTGTGATCAACTTCTTTGATTGCTGCCTACTATACTCTTTGGGTATGAATCTTACTGCCTTGTAGTTTGCAATGTCTGCAAACCATGGCACTTCCTGGATGGCAAAGAGTTGCTCATCCAGAAAGGTCTCAGAGATCTTAGTGAGAGGGAGGGACGCCCCTTCTACTGGTTCTATTCGGGACAGGTGATCTGCTACTTGGTTTTCTGTCCCTTTTCTGTCTCTTATTTCTATATCAAACTCTTGTAGAAGCAACACCCATCTGATGAGTCTGGGTTTTGAATCCTGCTTTGTGAGTAGATATTTAAGAGCAGCATGATCAGTGTACACAATCACTTTTGATCCTACCAAATCGGATCTGAACTTGTCAATGGCGTAAACCACTGCAAGCAGCTCTTTTTCTGTGGTTGTGTAATTCTTCTGTGCATCATTTAAAACACGACTGGCATAGTAAATAACGTGCAGAAGCTTGTCATGCCTCTGTCCCAATACTGCACCAATGGCATGGTCACTGGCATCACACATCAATTCAAATGGTAATGTCCAGTCTGGTGCAGAGATGATTGGTGCTGTGACCAATTTAGCTTTCAGAGTCTCAAATGCCTGCAGACACTCTTTATCAAAGATAAATGGCGTGTCAGCAGCTAGCAGGTTGCTCAGAGGTTTGGCGATTTTTGAAAAATCCTTTATAAACCTCCTATAGAATCCTGCATGCCCCAGAAAGCTTCTGATTGCCTTAACATTGGCAGGTGGTGGTAATTTTTCAATTACCTCTACCTTAGCTTGATCCACCTCTATTCCCTTGTTCGAAATTTTGTGCCCAAGGACAATTCCTTCAGTCACCATAAAGTGACATTTTTCCCAGTTTAAAACCAGGTTAGTCTCTTGGCATCTTTTCAGAACAAGTGCTAAATGGTTAAGGCAGGAGCTGAATGAGTCTCCAAATACTGAAAAGTCATCCATGAAGACTTCCAGAAACTTCTCTACCGTATCAGAAAAGATAGAGAGCATGCACCTCTGAAAGGTTGCAGGTGCATTGCACAGGCCAAACAGCATCCTTCTGTATGCAAATACTCCAGATGGACATGTGAATGCCGTTTTCTCTTGATCCTGGGGATCTACTGCAATTTGATTATAACCTGAATATCCATCCAGGAAGCAGTAGTATTCATGACCTGCTAGTCTTTCTAGCATTTGGTCTATGAATGGTAAAGAAAAATGATCCTTTCTGGTAGCTGTATTGAGCCTTCTATAATCAATACACATACGCCACCCAGTAACTGTTCTTGTAGGAACCAGTTCATTTTTTTCATTATGAACCACTGTCATGCCACCTTTCTTAGGGACGACTTGGACAGGGCTTACCCAAGGGCTATCAGAAATAGGATAAATAATCCCAGCCTCTAGTAACTTAGTGACCTCTTTCTGCACCACCTCCTTCATGGCTGGATTCAGCCGCCTTTGTGGTTGAACCACTGGCTTGGCGTCACCCTCCAGTAAGATCTTGTGCATGCATCTGGCTGGGCTAATGCCCTTGAGATCACTGATGGACCACCCAAGAGCTGTCTTGTGTGTCCTTAGCACTTGAATTAGTGCTTCCTCTTCCTGTGGCTCTAAGGTAGAGCTTATGATTACAGGAAAGGTATCACCTTCTCCCAGGAATGCATATTTTAGGGATGGTGGTAATGGTTTGAGCTCGGGTTTGGGGGGTTTTCTCCTCTTCCTGAGGGATTTTCAGAGGTTCTACTATTCTCTCTGCTTCCTCCAGATCAGGCTGAACATCTTTAAAGATGTCCTCTAGCTCTGATTCGAGACTCTCAGCCATATTGACCTCTCTTACCAGAGAGTCAATACTATCAACACTCATGCAGTCATTTGGGGTGTCTGGATGTTGCATGGCTTTGACAACATTCAACTTGAACTCCTCCTCATTGACTCTCAAGGTTACTTCTCCTTTTTGGACATCAATGAGGGTTCGGCCAGTTGCTAGGAAAGGTCTTCCTAGAATGAGAGTTGCACTCTTATGCTTCTCTATTTCAAGCACCACAAAGTCAGTAGGAAAGGCAAATGGCCCAACCTTGACAATCATGTCTTCAATCACGCCTGATGGATATTTAATGGAGCCATCAGCAAGTTGAAGACATATCCGGGTTGGTTTGACTTCTTCAGTCAAACCGAGCTTTGTGATAATAGATGCAGGTATTAGGTTGATACTTGCCCCAAGATCACATAGAGCTTGCTTGGTACAATTACCCTCTAATGTGCATGGTATCATAAAGCTCCCGGGGTCTTTAAGCTTCTCAGGTAAGCTTTTCAGAATGACTGCACTGCATTCTTCAGTGAGGTAAACTTTTTCAGTCTCCCTCCAATCCTTCTTATGACTTAAGATCTCTTTCATGAACTTAGCATAAGAGGGTATTTGCTCAAGTGCTTCTGCAAACGGAATCTTTATTTCAAGAGTTCTGAGATAGTCTGCAAAGCGGGCAAATTGCTTATCCTGTTCCGCTTGGCGGAGTTTTTGAGGATAAGGCATTTTGGCTTTATATTCCTCAACCTTAGTTGCTGCAGGTTTATTACTTACAGAAGTGGGTTGGGAAGCCTTTTTAGAAGGGTTGTTATCAGCACTTGTATGTGACTGATCCCCCACTGGCATTTGAATGCCAGGGGTGGAAGCTGGAGTGGCGTTAGACGCCAACTCCTTATCTGTTACTGGCGTCTGAACGCCAGAACTATGCTTCCCTTGGGCGTTCAACGCCGGATTCATGCTTGTTTCTGGCATTGAACGCCAGAAATGAGCATGGTCTGGGCGTTCAGCTCCAGCCTTATTTCTCTCTGGGCTCTGATTGTCCTCAGAGGGATTTTGAGTAGCCATTTGTTCATTTCTTGGCTTCCTGCTGCTTTGAAGTGAGGTATTTAATATTTTCCCACTTCTTAATTGAACTACTTGGCATTCTTCTGCTATTTGTTTTGACAGTTACCTTTCTGTTTGCTTCAACTGTACTTCCATACTCCTGTTAGCCATTCTTGTTTCCTGTAGTATTTCCTTGAATTCTGCTAGCTGTTGGGTTAGAAAGTCTAATTGCTGATTGAATTCATTAGCCTGATCCACAGGACTGAGTTCAGCAATTACTGTTTTAGCTTCTTCTTTCATAGATGATTCACTGCTTAGGTACATATGCTGATTTCTGGCAACTGTATTAATAAGCTCTTGAGCTTCTTCAATTGTTTTTCTCATATGTATAGATCCACCAGCTGAGTGGTCTAGAAAAATCTGAGCTTTTTCTGTAAGCCCATAGTAGAAGATGTCTAATTGCACCCACTCTGAAAACATTTCAGAGGGGCATTTTCTTAGCATCTCTCTGTATCTCTCCCAGGCATCATAAAGGGATTCATTATCTCCTTGTTTGAAGCCTTGGATGCTTAGCCTTACCTGTGTCATCCATTTTGGAGGGAAATAGTGATTCAAGAATTTTTCTGACAGTTGTTTCCATGTTTTTATGCTGTTCTTATGTTGGTTATTTAACCACCTCTTAGCTTGATCTTTTACAGCAAATGGAAGCAGTAGTAATCTATAGACATCCTGATCTATTTCCTTATCATGTACTGTGTCAGCAATTTGCAAAAATTGTGCCAGAAACTCTGTAGGTTCTTCCTGTGGAAGACCGGAATACTGGCAGCTTTGCTGCACCATGATAATGAGCTGAGGATTCAACTCAAAGCTACTAACTCCAATGGAGGGTATACAGATACTACTCCCATATGAAACAGTAGTGGGGTTAGCATATGACCCCAGAGTCCTCCTGGACTGTTCATTCCCACTTAGTTCCATGATGGAATAAAGGAGATGATATGTATGTTGATATTATTTATTTTATAAAAATTTATTTTATAAAATAAAATAAAAACGAAATAAATAAAAGAAATTGAAAATATTTTGAAATTGAAATCTGAATTTTTATATAAAATTTTCGAAAATGTAGTTCAAAATTAGTTAGAAAAGATATATTTTTTTTTGAAATTTGAATTTTATGATAAAAGAGAAAAACACACAAAAGACACAAGACTTAAAATTTTTAGATCCAATGCTCCTTATTTTCGAAAATTTTGGAGGAAAAACACCAAGGAACACCAAACTTAAAAATTTTAAGATCAAAACACAAGAAAGACTCAAGAACACCTTGAAGATTCACAAGAACACAAGAACAAAAGAAAGAACACCAAACTTAAAATTTTTAGAAAACTTCACTAAATTTTCGAAAATTGAAGAAAAATTAGCAATAAAACACCAAACTTAAAGTTTGGCACAAGATTAAATCAAAGAAAAATTATTTTTGAAAAAGATTCCAAAGAAGATAACCAATTATCAAGAACAACTACTAATGCTCCAGCCAATTGGGCAGTAACTTTAGTGTTGATTTTAAAGATGTATTATATTTATGGATAAAAGTATAAATTTTTGAAAACTAATGTTTTGAAAAAGCACAAGAAAAACAAGAAAAGACACAGAACAAGAAAAATTCAAGATCAAACAAGGAAAATTAACAAGAACAACTTGAAGATCAATGAAGAACAAAGAACACAATTTCGAAAATTTAAAGAAAAATAAAAAATATGCAATTAACACCAAACTTTGAACAGGACACTAAACTCACGAAAAAATTAAAAATTGATAAAGAAAAATAATATTTTTGAAAAATTTTTAAAAAGGGATAATAAAAGATGCAATTCTAGTGAAAAAAGAGGATAAATTCTTCCTAATCTAAGCAACAAAATAAACCTTTAGTTGTTCAAACTCGAACAATCCCCGGCAACGGCGCCAAAAACTTGGTGCAAGAAATTGCAATCACACTTTTTGCAATCCGCACAACTAACCAGCAAGTGCACTGGGTCGTCCAAGTAATACCTTACGTGAGTAAGGGTCGAATCCCACGGAGATTGTTGGATTGAAGCAAGCTATGTTTATTTTATTAATCTTAGTCAGGATACCAATAGGATTCTTTAGCCTCATATAAAGTAAAAAGGAGCATAAAATAAATAATGGTTACTTTAATAATGGAGAATATGTTGGAGTTTTGGAGATGCTTTGTCCTCTGAATTTCAACTTTTCCTTGAAATCCTTTTCCCACACGCAAGGTTCCTTCCATGGCAAGCTCTATGTAGGGTGTCACCGTTGTCAATGGCTACTTCCCATCCTCTCAGTGAAAATGGTCCAGATGCTCTGTCACAGCACGGCTAATCAGCTGTTGGTTCTCGATCATGTTGGAATAGGATCCATTGATCCTTTTGCGTTTGTGGTGCACGAAATTGCAATCACACTTTTGTAATCCCGCACAACTAACCAGCAAGTGCACTGGGTCGTCCAAGTAATACCTTACGTGAGTAAGGGTCGATCCCACGGAGATTGTCGGCTTGAAGCAAGCTATGGTTATCTTGTAACTCTTAGTCAGGATATCAAAAATTATCAGGATTGATTGTGAAAAGCAAAAGAACATGAAATAGGTACTTGTTTTGCAGTAATGGAGATTAGGTTGAGGTTTTGGAGATGCTCTGTCTTCTGAACCTCTGCTTTCCTACTGTCTTCTTCTTCAAACACGCAAGGATCCTTCCATGGCAAGCAGTATGTAGGGTTTCACCGTTGTCAATGGCTATCTCCCATCCTCTCAGTGAAAATGTTCAACACGCTCTATCACAGCACGGCTAATCATCTGTCGGTTCTCAATCGGGTCGGAATAGAATCCAGTGATTCTTTTGCGTCTGTCACTAACGCCCAGCCTTCAGGAGTTTGAAGCTCGTCACAGTCATTCAATCCTTGAATCCTACTCAGAATACCACAGACAAGGTTTAGACCTTCCGGATTCTCTTCAATGCCGCCATCAATTCTAGCTTATACCACGAAGATTCTGATTAAGGAATCCAAGAGATATCTACTCAATCTAAGGTAGAACGGAGGTGATTGTCAAGCACACGTTCATAGTTGAGAATGATGATGAGTGTCACAGATCATCACATTCATCAGGTTTAGGAACAAGTGATATCTTAGAATGGAAGCAAGCATGATTGAATGAAAAACAGTAGTAATTGCATTAATCCATCAAGACACAGCAGAGCTCCTCACCCCCAACCATGGGGTTTAGAGACTCATGCCATAGAAGATACAATGAGAAACGTGTAATGTGTCATGAGGTACAGATACAATGTCAAAAGATCCTATTAATAGTGAACTAGTAACCTAGGGTATACAGAAATGAGTAAATGACGTAAAAATCCACTTCTGGGTCCACTTAGTGTGTGCTTGGGCTGAGCATTGAAGCTTTCATGTGTAGAGACTTTTTCTGGAGTTAAACGCCAGCTTTCATGCCAGTTTGGGCGTTTAACTCCAATTATTATGCCAGTTCCAGCGTTAAACGCTGGGAATTCTGAAGCTGATTTGCAACGCCGGTTTGGGCCATCAAATCTCGGGCAAAGTATGGACTATTATACATTGCTGGAAAGCCCAGGATGTCTACTTTCCAATGCCATTGAGAGTGCGCCAATTGGGCTTCTGTAGCTCCAGAAAATCCACTTCGAGTGCAGGGAGGTCAGAATCCAACAGCATCTGCAGTCCTTTTCAGCCTCTGAATCAGATTTTTGCTCAGGACCCTCAATTTCAGCCAGAAAATACCTGAAATCACAGAAAAACACACAAACTCATAGTAAAGTCCAGAAAAGTGAATTTTAACTAAAAACTAATAAAAGTATACTAAAAACTAACTAAAATATACTAAAAACATACTGAAAATAATGCCAAAAAGCATATAAATTATCCGCTCATCACAACACCAAACTTAAATTGTTGCTTGTCCCCAAGCAACTGAAAATCAAAATAGAATAAAAAGAAGAGAATATACTATAGACTCCAAAATACCAAAGAAACTAAGCTCCAATTAGATGAGCGGGACTAGTAGCTTTTGCTTCTGAACAGTTTTGGCATCTCACTTTTATCCTTTGAAGTTTAGAATGATTGGCCTCTATAGGAACTCAGAACTCAGATAGTGTTATTGTTTCTCCTAGTGAAGTATGATGATTCTTGAACATAGCTACTTTATGAGTCTTGGCTGTGGCCCAAAGCTCTCTGTCTTCCAGTATTACCACCGGATACATACATGCCACAGACACATAATTGGCTAAACCTTTTCAGATTGTGACTCAGCTTTGCTAGAGTCCCCAATTAGAGGTGTCCAGGGTTCTTAAGCACACTCTTTTTGCTTTGGATCACAATTTTATTTTTTTCTTTTCTTTTTCTCTTTCTTTTCTTTTTGTTTTTTTTTAATTTATTGCTTTTTCTTGCTTCAAGAATCAATTTGATGATTTTTCAGATCCTCAATAACAGTTCTCCATTTCCTTCATTCTTTCAACAGCCAACAAGTTTAACATTATTAAAACTACAAATTCAAAAGACATATGCACTGTTCAAGCATTCATTCAGAAAACAAAAAGCATTGTCACCACATCAAACTAATTCAACTAGTTTCAAAGATGAATTCGAAATCCTGTACTTCTTGTTCTTTTGTGATTAAAGAATCTTTCATTTAAGAGAGGTGATGGATTCATAGGACATTCATAGCTTTAAGGCATGAACTTTAAATTTTGTTAATTATGAATTAAGAACAAGACTCAAAAATAGATATAAGATAAGACTAGTAGGAATAGAAAACAAAAATTTAAATAGGCTCCTAATGATAGAGGTTATCACAGAGTTAGGACTCAACAACCTTGATTTTGAGAAGTGGATGCTCCCTCAACTTGAGAGGAGAGCTTTTGGCGTTTCAACTCTTGAAGTTCACGCCCCTGCTTCTCTTGTTCCTTCAGCAATTTGTAGAGCATGCAGTTCTGATTCTGCTGTTCTTCCTTAAGTTGCTCCATAGTTTCTTGAAACTTGGTGATAGATGCTTCTAGGCTGGTCCAGTAGTCAATTTCAGGGAATTCAGGGAGGAACTCCTGCGCCCTCTTCTTGATAGAGTTGTCTTGCATTTGTCCTTCCATTGACTTCTTGGTGATTGGATGTTCAATGGGTATGAATTCATCTACTCCCATCTTCACCCCAGCCTCTTTACAGAGCAAGGAGATCAAGTTTGGGTAAGCCAGTTTAGCTTCAGTGGAATTCTTATTTGCAATTGTGTAGATCTCACAAGCAATCAGATGATGAACCTCCACTTCTTTTCCAAGCATAATGCAATGAATCATCACTGCTCTCTTGATAGTGACCTCAGAACGGTTGCTAGTGGGCAATATGGAACGCCCAATAAAGTCTAGCCAACCTCTTGCAATTGGTTTGAGGTCTCCCCTCTTGAGTTGGTTTGGGACACCTTTTGAATTGGTTATCCACTTAGTTCCAGGGAGGCAAATGTCCTCTAGAACTTGATCCAACCCCTTATCTGCTCTCACCATTCTCTTATTAAAGGATTCAGGATCATCTTGCAGTTGAGGTAATTTGAAGATTTCTCTTATTTTGTCCAGATGAAAGTATATAACTTTCCCTCTGACCATGGTTCTGTAAGTATGGAAAGCAGTTCCAGTCATTCTCTGCTTATCTGTCAGCCACAGATTTGAGTAGAATTCCTGAACCATATTTCTTCCAACCTTTATCTCAGGATTGGTTAGAACTTCCCATCCTCTGTTTCGAATTTGCTCTTGGATCCCCGGATATTCATCTTCTTTCAGATCAAATTTGACTTCCGGGATCACTGACCTCAGACCCATTATTTTGTGATAATGGTCTTCATGTTCTTTGGTTAAGAATTTCTCTTGATTCCAAAGATTCTTTGGATTATTCTCTTTCTTTCCTCTAAAATTGGTTTGTTTTCGCTTAGGAGCCATGATCTTGATGAATCTTGGCTTAGTGATCACGGAAAAGCACACCAAACTTAGAGGTTTGCTTGTCCTCAAGCAAAAGAAAGGAAAGAGGGGAGAGAGGAGGAGAGCAAATTCGAATGGTGTGGGAAAGTAAGGTGGCCGAACGTGTTTAAATAGGATAGGAGGAGAGATTTTCGAAAATTGAGGGAGATTTGAGAAGATATGAAAAAAATTTGAGGAAATAATTGAGTTTTGAAAGAGCCTAAGAAGGGATTTGAAATAGATTTGAAGAAGATTTTAATTTTTGAAATTGGAAGGTGAATGATGAAAGTTTGTAATGTATTTATGCAGAAAAATATGAATCAAAACAAGAAAGTCTGAAAAAATTTGAAGTGGGAAACAAAATCTCCTCCCCCTGCCTTTCTGGCGTTAAACGCCCAGAATGGTATCCATTCTGGCGTTTAACGCCCATTTGTTGGCCAATTTGGGCGTTTAACGCCCAGCCAGGTACCCTGGCTGGCGTTAAACGCCAGAAAACCCTTTATCACTGGGCGTTTTGCTAAATGCCCAGGATGCTGCACACCTGGCGTTAAACGCCCAGAATGGTGCCCATTCTGGCGTTTAACGCCCAAAATGGCACCTTTAGTGGCGTTAAACGCCCAGAATGGTGCCCATTCTGGCGTTTAACGCCCAAAGTACCCCTTACTGGCATTTTTTCGCCAGCAAGCTCTTTTTCTCTGCTTTTTGCACTGAATCCTTCTGTAACTCTGTGAATTCCTTCAATTTTGATAATTGCCGTTGTAGAAACAAAACATATAACCTGTTAATGACTGGGTTGCCTCCCAGCAAGCACTTCTTTATTGTCTTTAGCTGGACCTTCACTGAGGATCATTCTAGCCTCAGTTTTGAGCATTCCTGCTCAAAATTGCTTTCAAGATAATGCTTGATCCTCTGTCCATTAACAATGAACTTTTTGTCAGAATCAGTATCCTGAAGCTCAACATATCCATATGGTGACACTTCTGTAATCACATACGGACCCCTCCACTGGGATTTAAGTTTTCCTGGGAACAATCTGAGCCTAGAGTTGAAGAGCAGAACTTTTTGTCCTGGCTCAAAGACTATGGATGACAACTTCTTGTCATGCCACTTCTTTGCCTTTTCCTTATAAATCTTTGCATTTTCAAAGGCACTGAGTCTAAATTCATCTAGCTCATTTAGCTGGAGTAATCTCTTTTCACCAGCTAACTTAGCATCCAGGTTTAGGAATCTGGTTGCCCAGTAGGCTTTATGTTCCAGTTCCATGGGCAGATGACAGGCCTTGCCATACACAAGTTGGTATGGTGAGGTTCCTATTGGAGTCTTGAATGTTGTTCTATATGCCCACAGAGCATCATTCAAGCTCTTTGCCCAATCCTTTCTTCGGGCTATTACGGTCCGTTCTAGGATTCTTTTTAGCTCTCTGTTAGAGACTTCAGCTTGCCCATTTGTCTGTGGATGATACGGGGTTGCCACTTTGTGGCTAATTCCATATCTGACCATAGCAGAGTAAAGCTGTTTATTGCAGAAATGAGTACCCCTATCACTGATTATGACTCTGGGAACACCAAATCTGCTGAAGATGTGTTTCTAGAGGAATTTCAGCACGGTCTTAGTATCATTAGTGGGTGTAGCAATTGCTTCTACCCATTTAGATACATAGTCCACTGCCACCAGAATGTAAGTGTTTGAGTATGATGGTGGGAATGGACCCATAAAGTCAATTCCCCATACATAAAACAACTCAATCTCTAAGATCCCTTGTTGAGGCATGGCGTATCCGTGAGGCAAGTTACCAACTCTTTGGCAGCTGTCACAGTTACGCACAAACTCTCGGGCATCTCTATACAGAGTAGGCCAGTAGAAGCCACATTGGAGGACCTTAGTGGCTGTTCACTCATTTCCAAAATGTCCCCCATACTGTGATCCATGACAATGCCACAGGATCCTTTGTGCTTCTTCTCTGGGTACACATCTGCGGATCATTCCGTCTGCACATCTCTTGAAGAGGTATGGCTCATCCCATAGGTAGTACTTGGCATCTAAAATTAATTTCTTTCTTTGCACTCTGCTGTACTTCTGTGGTATGAACCTCACAGCCTTATAATTTGCAATATCTGCAAACCATGGAGCTTCCTGAATGGCAAAGAGTTGCTCATCTGGGAAAGTCTCAGAGATCTCAGTAGAAGGGAGGGACGCCCCAGCTACTGGTTCTATTCGGGACAGATGATCAGCTACTTGGTTCTCTGTCCCTTTTCTGTCTCTTATTTCTATATCAAACTCTTGCAGAAGCAATACCCAACTTATAAGCCTGGGTTTTGAATCCTGCTTTGTGAGTAAGTACTTAAGAGCAGCATGGTCAGTGTACACAATCACCTTGGATCCTACTAGATAGGATCTAAACTTGTCAATGGCATAGACCACTGCAAGTAGCTCTTTTTCAGTGGTTGTGTAATTCTTCTGTGCATCATTTAGAACACGGCTGGCATAATAAATGACATGCAGAAGCTTGTTATGCCTTTGTCCCAACACTGCACCAATGGCATGGTCACTGGCATCACACATTAGTTCAAATGGCAATGTCCAGTCTGGTGCAGAGATGACTGGTGCTGTTACCAGCTTGGCTTTCAGGGTTTCAAATGCCTGCAGACACTGTGTGTCAAACACAAATGGTGTGTCAGTAGCTAGCAGGTTGCTTAAAGGTTTTGCAATTTTCGAAAAATCCTTTATAAACCTCATGTAGAATCCTGCATGCCCCAGAAAGCTTCTGATTGCCTTAACATTGGCAGGTGGTGGTAATTTTTCAATTACCTCTACCTTTGCCTTATCCACCTCTATTCCCCTGCTTGAAATTTTGTGTCCAAGGACAATTCCTTCAGTCACCATAAAGTGACATTTCTCCCAGTTTAAAACCAGGTTAGTCTCTTGGCACCTTTTCAGGACAAGTGCTAGGTGGTCAAGACAGGAGGTGAATGAGTCTCCATATACTGAGAAGTCATCCATGAAGACTTCCAGGAATTTCTCCACCATATCAGAGAAGATGGATAACATGCATCTCTGAAAGGTTGCAGGAGCATTACACAGACCAAAAGGCATCCTCCTGTAGGCAAACACGCCAGAAGGGCAAGTAAATGCTGTTTTCTCTTGGTCTTGAGGATCTACTGCAATTTGGTTGTAACCTGAATAGCCATCCAAAAAGCAGTAATAATCATGACCAGCTAGTCTTTCTAGCATTTGGTCTATGAATGGTAAAGGAAAATGATCCTTTCTGGTGGCTGTATTGAGTCTTCTGTAGTCAATACACATACGCCACCCTGTAACTGTTCTTGTAGGAACCAGTTCATTTTTTTCATTATGAACCACTGTCATGCCTCCCTTTTTTGGGACAACTTGGACAGGGCTCACCCAGGGGCTATCAGAAATAGGATAAATAATTCCAACCTCTAGTAATTTAGTGACCTCCTTCTGCACCACCTCCTTCATGGCTGGATTTAGCCTCCTTTGTGGTTGGACCACTGGTTTGGCATTATCCTCCAATAGGATCTTGTGCATGCATCTAGCTGGGCTAATGCCCTTAAGATCACTTATGGACCACCCAAGAGCTATCTTGTGTGTCCTTAGCACTTGAATCAGTGCTTCCTCTTCCTGTGGATTTAAGGCAGAGCTTATAATCACTGGAAAAGTGTCACCCTTTTCTAGAAATGCATACTTCAGGGATGGTGGTAGTGGTTTGAGTTCAGGCTTGGGAGGCTTATCCTCCTCCTGAGGAATTTTCAAAAATTCTTTTGTTTCCTCTGGTTCTTCCTGATCAGGCTGAGCATCCTTGAAGATGTCCTCAAGCTCTGATTCTAGACTTTCAGTCATATTGATCTCTTCCACCAAAGAGTCAATAATGTCAGCACCCATGCAGTCATTTGGTGTGTCTGGATGCTGCATAGCTTTTACAGCATTCAACTTGAACTCATCCTCATTGACTCTCAGGGTTACTTCCCCTTTTTGCACATCAATGAGAGTTGCACTCTTGTGCTCCTCCATTTCCAGCACCACAAAGTCAGTTGGAAAGGCGAATGGCCCAACCTTGACAATCATGTCCTCAATTATGCCTGATGGATGTTTAATGGAGCCATCAGCAAGTTGGAGGCATATCCGGGTTGGTTTGACTTCTTCAGTCAACTCAAGCTTTCTGATAGTGGATGCAGGTATTAGATTGATGCTTGCTCCAAGATCACACAAGGCTGTCTTGGTGCAAGCACCTTCTAATGTGCATGGTATCATAAAGCTTCCTGGATCTTGAAGCTTTTCTGGTAAGCTTTTCAGAATGACAGCACTGCATTCTTCAGTGAGAAATACTTTTTCAGTTTCTCTCCAATCCTTCTTATGACTTAAGATCTCTTTCATGAACTTAGCATAAGAAGGTATTTGCTCAAGTGCCTCTGCAAACGGAATCTTTATTTCAAGAGTCCTTAGGTAGTCTGCAAAGCGGGCAAATTGCTTATCCTGCTCCGCTTGGCGAAGTTTCTGATGATAAGGTATCTTGGCTTTATATTCTTCAACCTAAGTTGCTGCAGGTTTATTCCTTACAGAAGTGGTTGGAGAAACCTTTTTAGAGGGGTTATTATCAGCACTCTCAGGTGTCTGATCCTCCATTGGCGTTTGAATTCCAGGATTGGGTGAATATTGGGCGTTTAACGCCAACTTTTCTCCCTTTTCTGGCGTTTGAACGCCAGAACTGGGCAGGGAATGGGCGTTTAACGCCAGCTTTCTCCCCTTTTCTGGCGTTTGAACGCCAAAAGTATTCCTCTCTGGGCTCTTACTGTCCTCAGAGGGATTTTGGACAGTGGTTTGGTCATCCTCTATCAATTGTTCCTTATTTGGCTTTTTGCTACTTTGAGCAGTGTTATTCAATGTCTTCCCACTCCTTAAGTGAACTGCTTGGCATTCTTTTGTTATCTGTTTAGATAACTGCTGTTTTGCCTGATTCAACTGAGATTCTATGTTCTTGTTAGCAATTTTAGTTTCTTGGAGCATCTCTTTAAATTCTGCTAACTGTTTTGTCATCAGGTGTAATTGCTGATTAAGCTCAATCATCTGTTCTTGAGGATTAGGATCGGTGGCTACTGCCATAGCTTCCTCTTTTGTAGAGAACTCAGTGCTAGCGTACAAATATTGATTTCTAGCAACAGTATCTATAAGCTCTTGAGCCTCTTCAATTGTCTTCCTCATGTGTATAGATCCACCAGCTGAGTGGTCTAAAGACATCTGAGCTTTTTCTATAAGCCCATAGTAGAAGATGTCTAGCTGTACCCACTCTGAAAACATTTCAGAGGGGCATTTTCTTAGCATACCTCTATACCTCTCCCAGGCATTATAAAGGGATTTATTATCCTCTTGTTTAAAGCCTTGGATGTGCAGCCTTAGCTGTGTCATTCTTTTTGGAGGGTAAAATTGATTCAGAAATTTGTCTGATAACTGTGTCCATGTCTTTATGCTTGCTATAGGTTGGTTATTCAACCACCTCTTAGCTTGATCTTTTACAGCAAATGGAAACAGTAATAGTCTGTAGACATCCTGATCCACCTCTCTATCACGTACTGTGTCAGCAATTTGTAAGAACTGTGCCAGAAACTCAGTAGGTTCTTCCTGTGGAAGACCGGAATACTGGCAATTTTGCTGCACCATGATAATGAGTTGAGGATTTAGCTCAAAGCTGCTTGCTTTGATGGGAGGTATACAGATGCTACTCCCATATGCAGCTGTAATGGGGTTAGCATATGACCCCAGAGTCCTTCTGGACTGCTCAATTCCACTTAGGTCCATGATGGAGAAAGGGAAAATGATATGAATTCACAAGTGAAGTAAATTGTTTTTTTTTAATTGACCGAAAATAATAAAATAAAACAAATGGAAAATAAAATCAAATTTCGTAAACTAAAAGAAAATAAGATCAAGGCAAATTGAAAACTAAATCAATTAATTAGTTAAAAAGATTTTGGAATTAGCAAAAGAAAAGATATGATTGAAAATTATTTTGAAAAAGATTTGATTTTTGAAATTAGGAAAGAGAAAAACAACAAAAATGACACCAAACTTAAAATTTTTAGAAAGTCAAACACAAATTTTCGAAAATTTTAAAGGAAAAACACAAAGAAGACACCAAACATAG
The DNA here is from genome assembly GCF_003086295.3 of Arachis hypogaea. Taxonomy (NCBI): domain Eukaryota; kingdom Viridiplantae; phylum Streptophyta; class Magnoliopsida; order Fabales; family Fabaceae; genus Arachis; species Arachis hypogaea. Next base: position 94,932,730 of record NC_092036.1, read on the forward strand.
AATTTTTAAAGAACAAGAAAGAACTAAGAACATGCAAATTCGAAAAATTAAAAGAAACCAAAAGCATGCAATTGACACCAAACTTAAAATATGAAACTAAACTCAAATAATAGACTCTAAACCAACAAAAGAAAACAGTCCTAATCTAAGCAACAAGATAGACCGTCAGTTGTCCAAACTCGAACAATCCCCGGCAACGGCGCCAAAAACTTGGTGCACGAAATTGCAATCACACTTTTGCAATCCCGCACAACTAACCAGCAAGTGTACTGGGTCGTCCAAGTAATACCTTACGTGAGTAAGGGTCGATCCCACGGAGATTGTCGGATTGAAGCAAGCTATGGTTATCTTGTAACTCTTAGTCAGGATATCAAAAATTATCAGGATTGATTGTGAAAAGCAAAAGAACATGAAATAGGTACTTGTTTTGCAGTAATGGAGAATATGTTGAGGTTTTGGAGATGCTCTGTCTTCTGAACCTCTGCTTTCCTACTGTCTTCTTCTTCAAACACGCAAGGATCCTTCCATGGCAAGCTGTATGTAGGGTTTCACTGTTGTCAATGGCTACCTCCCATCCTCTCAGTGAAAATGTTCAACGCGCTCTATCACAGCACGGCTAATCATCTGTCGGTTCTCAATCGGGTCGGAATAGAATCCAGTGATTCTTTTGCGTCTGTCATTAACGCCCAGCCCTCAGGAGTTTGAAGCTCGTCACAGTCATTCAATCCTTGAATCCTACTCAGAATACCACAGACAAGGTTTAGACCTTCCGGATTCTCTTGAATGCCGCCATCAATTCTAGCTTATACCACGAAGATTCTGATTAAGGAATCCAAGAGATATCTACTCAATCTAAGGTAGAACGGAGGTGGTTGTCAAGCACACGTTCATAGTTGAGAATGATGATGAGAGTCACAGATCATCACATTCATCAGGTTTAGGAACAAGTGATATCTTAGAATGGAAGCAAGCATGATTGAATGAAAAACAGTAGTAATTGCATTAATCCATCAAGACACAGCAGAGCTCCTCACCCCCAACCATGGGGTTTAGAGACTCATGTCGTAGAAGATACAATGAGAAACGTGTAATGTGTCATGAGGTATAGATACAATGTCAAAAGATCCTATTAATAGTGAACTAGTAACCTAGGGTATACAGAAATGAGTAAATGACGTAAAAATCCACTTCTGGGTCCACTTAGTGTGTGCTTGGGCTGAGCATTGAAGCTTTCATGTGTAGAGACTTTTTCTGGAGTTAAACGCCAGCTTTCATGCCATTTTGGGCGTTTAACTCCAATTATTATGCCAGTTCCAGCGTTAAACGCTGGGAATTCTAAAGCTGATTTGCAACGCCGGTTTGGGCCATCAAATCTCGGGCAAAGTATGGACTATTATACATTGCTGGAAAGCCCAGGATGTCTACTTTCCAATGCCGTTAAGAGTGCGCCAATTGGGCTTCTGTAGCTCCAGAAAATCCACTTCGAGTGCAGGGAGGTCAGAATCCAACAGCATCTGCAGTCCTTTTCAGCCTCTGAATCAGATTTTTGCTCAGGACCCTCAATTTCAGCAAGAAAATACCTGAAATCACAAAAAAACACACAAACTCATAGTAAAGTCCAGAAAAGTGAATTTTAACTAAAAACTAATAAAAGTATACTAAAAACTAACTAAAATATACTAAAAACATACTGAAAACAATGCCAAAAAGCGTATAAATTATCCGCTCATCCGTTTGTCATCACGCCCAGCAATCGTGAGTTTGAAGCTCGTCACAGCCATTCAATCCTTGAATCCTACTCGGAATACCACAGACAAGGTTTAGACTTTCCGGATCCTCAAGAGTGGCCGCCATCAATTCTACCTTATACCACGAAGATTCTGATTAAGGAATCTAAGAGAAGCTCATTCAGTCTGATGTAGAACGGAGGTGGTTATCAGGCACACGTTCATGGATCTGAGGAACGTGATGAGTGTCACGGATCATCACCTTCTTCATGTTTAAGCGCGAATGAACATCTTAGATAGGAACACGCGTGTTTGAATGGAAAACAAAAGTAATTGTATTAATTCATTGAGACGCTGCAGAGCTTCTCACCCCCAACAATGGAGTTTAGAGACTCATGCTGCCGAAAGGTACAATTTTCAGATCTAAAATGTCATGAGGTACAAGATAAGTCTCTAAAAGTTGTTTAAATAGTAAACTAGTAACCTAGGTTTACAGAATATGAGTAAACTAAGATAATTGGTGCAGAAATCCACTTCTGGGGCCCACTTGGTGTGTGCTGGGGCTGAGACTAAAGCTCTCCACGAGCTGAGGCTTTTCTTGGAGTTGAACTCCAAGTTATAACGTGTTTTGGGCGTTCAACTCCGGATCATGACGTGTTTCTGGCGTTTAACTCCAGACAGCAGCATGTACTTGGCGTTCAACGCCAAGTTACGTCGTCTATATTCGCTCAAAGTATGGACTATTATATATTGATGGAAAGCCCTGGATGTCTACTTTCCAACTCTGTTGAGAGCGCGCCAATTGGACTCTTGTAGCTCCAAAAAATGTATTCCGAGTGCAGGGAGGTCAGGATCCAACAGCATCAGCAGTCCTTTTTCAGCCTAACTCAGATTTTTGCTCAGCTCCCTCAATTTCAGCCAGAAATTACCTGAAATCACAGAAAAACACACAAACTCATAGTAAAGTCCAGAAATATGATTTTTGCCTAAAAACTAATAATATTCTACTAAAAACTAATTAAAACATACTAAAATCTACATGAAATTACCCCCAAAAAGCGTATAAAATATCCACTCATCATGTACCTATAGATATTAACATACGACTACGCTTTATAAATGATTTTTATAATATCTAAGGCTACACTTTTTAAATGATGCCAGAATTGTGTTTCTTTTTCTCTAAAAAATAGGCAACACTGAGAAAAGCGTAGCCTATTCCATGACTAAGCTACGCTTTTCAAATGTAGCTTATAGTGTATCCAACTTAGCAAGTGACACATCAGATACAAGATGTAAAATAGAAATACAATAAAAAGAGACAAGAAATAGATCTTGGTTTTTTTTTCCAAGTTCCTCTCTTTGACTTTTTTTAATAATTTTTTCTTAATACCTCACTTATAAGCCTTTTACTATTGAATAGAAATGAAAAAAGATACAACATAGAAATAGAATAATCAATGATAGATCATGAAGGAGATGATGTTGAACAACTCGAACTCTATATGCTGAACCCAGATTCTGAATTCTCAAATATCGCTCTTCATTTTGACGGAATGCTCCCTTTAATATAGGTGCAATACTTCCAAGATTTCAAACTTCAATTTGTGAGGTTTTTCTCTTCTCTTTTCTCGAATTCTCTCTCCTTACTTGCAAACTGAACTGATATTCTTTTTTGTATGAGTTATGTTTTCATACTTAGGACTTACTTCACAAGGTCAGCTTCTTGAATCTTGAGCTAGTTGAGGTCTTACTTTCTTTTTCTTCAATCAGATCATAAACTTAGGGATTTGAATAAGAGTTGAGCAACACATCTTCCTTGAAAATAGATCGTCAATGGATTTGATAAATCCAAACCATTAACCTTGTGCTTCGGTCTCAAATTTCAATATTAGCCCTTAACTCATAGCAGAAAAAAGTAGTCACCACTTTTTCATATTATCCGAAATAGTTGTACAGAGAGGAATGTGAGATCAACAAGTAATTAACTTTCATGTTTATGAAAATATTTTACCTTTTTTTTTTGAATGGCAATAGGCTAGGTTATGGATTCCATTCCATTCAGCAGCATTAAAAGCACTTAATTTCTCTAATTGGGTTGCTTGTCTTCTTTGTTTGGGCTACACAATGAATATGAGCCTGCAACAGTAAATAATTTCATCAAATCCCAATCAATTAAACTTTTAACCCAATCACCAACATGTTTATCATCATCAAATATTGTTATAATCTACTTAACATTTTTTATTTTGGATGGTTTGAGAAATCAAGATTTTTTGAGAGAATAGTATAGTAGATAATAATCCAGAAACACAATATAATAGATAAAAACTCAAATTCTAATCTAATTTCTTAATATAACAACAAAAAATTTATTCATACCTTAAATTAAGAATTCGGATATCATGATTTGAGTTTGACCTGACTTGAGAGGTAAGTAACAGCTTTTCTCTCCACTATTTCAATTATCACTTTCACAAATAGGATTAGAAGTGAGTTAATATGAGTTGAGTCAGGCCAAACTCAACTAGATAAATAAAAACTTATGTACCAGTTATAAATAAGCATACATGATACACCATAACAGAGATTAAACTCACATATTATGAACTATTTATGAGACTATTGAAGCCAGATATCACTTTCTATGCAAAAAAGGATGTAAAACTCAGGTGTTGTCATTCACATTCACTAAGTTTTGTTATGCTAAAAATACAGTTGCTTCAGTTAAACTATTTTTGAAGACAAAACAAAAATATTTAAA